>NC_077242.1:79965265-80040668 GCF_947179165.1 Solanum dulcamara
TGTATCGTTGGTTCTCCCACCCAGGAGGTTAAGTGTGGGTGCCACTCACGGCCCATTTGGGGTCGTGACAAAATACCCCTCAACAACAGAAAACCAATTATTTTTGCATTCCGTTCGATTTTGACCCCAAATATATTTATTGTTAGTGGATCGATTCAAATTTACCCCTTAACTATGAAAATATAATAATAAATTTGTCATATATTTGAATTTTATACCAAATATTTCCTGATCATTAGTAGTTACCCATTTAAAACCCATTTGATTTTCAAATATCATTTATCAGCCCCAATAATTTTAAAAATAGCCGCTATCATTAAGTTTCAAAATGCACATATAAAATTTCACGACGCTGGCCGAAAAGTGCCGGTGGGCACTGTTTCTGCTACTTGGAAACATATGTTTGTTGCGTGTGTTTATTAAATCTTTTTCAGAAGCTTTGAGATACAGTATTAAGTTATTAATAAATTGTGTATATAATTAATAGTACTCTGTCGACAAATTGACAACTTTTTTGAGTCAATTAATTCAAATAAACAGTTCTAATATATAATAAAACTTTCCATATTAAACTTTAGAACGGCTGAAAAAGAATCAAACCTCGAGATTAAGGAAAAAAATATTATTCTATTGGAATTGAAATAAAATATAGAAAATATATGGCAGTTTAATAATTGAATTGTGTACTGATGTACAGGGGAAGGATAGAGTTGTGTGAGTAGAAAAAAGACAGAGAATTGGTCTAAATAAATAACCTCTACTGACTCAGTCTACCAAATGACAAACATTGGACTGCCATTCAATAAACAAAACAAATAGTTACTCCAATAAATAAAAATGACATTATTGAATTGATGATCTATCAAAAATATTTTGTCTATTTTTAGAATAAGACCTGAATGCGCATTATTTTTTTAGATCTACTTATGAGATTACATTAAGTATGTTATTGTTGTAATGTCAAACTACTTTGCTTATTTGTAGAGACGGAGTTATTCTAAACGAGGTCGAATTTAATAGCTTTAATATAAATTTTATATATATTTTTAAAATTTTATTTATTTTATTAATAATCTATTGAGAAAAAAAATATTATTCAATACTCATAAATCATAATTAAATTAAAATTTTATTTGAATTTTAAAGTGTCTCCGCTGATGATGGAGAGGTGACAATCTGCACATGACATTAGGACTTAGGAGATGATTATAGTATAAATTAAGAAATCTAATGGTCTAATTGTCAGCTGTTAATGATAATGCACCCTAATTAGTAGTATTACTAATTATAAAATTATATGTCAGGAAAAAATCGACTGATTGTTTGGTCCATAATGAAACCCCCAATTGGCATGTTATTATCACTAACAAACAAAAATGCTAATTTTGTTTTGTCTTTTCTTTCTTTAAACTATACTTACTCTAATAGATTCCACTAATTAATTAATTAATTGTGTTATTCATTTCCTTTTCCCCGTGATAATCCCTAGGCTAGTACTACTATATACACTAATTTATTAGTGCTACTTTTAGTCTTTTCATACATAACATTAATTGCTTATCTTTTGTTTTTGTTTTATTACTTTTTCCTTTTTCTTTATCTCCCAATTTTATTTATTTATATTTTTATTAAGTTATTTATATCGTGATTCTTTTCCAAATTTTGTTAACTTATAATGTTTTATGCGTTAGACTTACTTTTTCTTAGGTAATGCCACAACCTTTTGACATATATGGGATTGACATAGCATCTAATTTCATTTATTTGCTGTATTTATTTGTTTTGATCAATATGAACTGTGTTTTATAATTTGAATTATTATATTTTTGATTTTCAATATGAATATCGGTATTTATTGAGAAAATCAAATCAATAAAGTAAAAGTAATAGATATAGGCATATTTCAAAAATTACGTAGTAATCTATCATTATTTGTCGATAATGGACTTCTCACTATCAATTCCAACTTTTCAAGTAGTGTTTGGACAAGATTTGATTGAAAAATTTAAAAAATAATCTTTAAAATTAGAGTTAAAAATAATTTTCAATTTCATTTGTGGCCAAATGGCTCTTAGAATTTGCTTTGTATTGACGAAAGAGGGTAATAGAAATCTAATTCGAAAATAAATCTATATATAATTAGTAGCAAATTATGCTCTCCAAATTATTGAAGTGTTTTCTAGTCAAATTTCTATTTTTAAACAAGTCAAGTTAATCGTTTGGTCTTCATCTTATTCAGAAAAAATAAAATTGAACATTAATGATAGTGTCAAGACATATTACGATGATACTATTTTTAAAGGATTTTATGAGATGATCATGGAAAGTAAAATTTAGAATACTCAAGTAAGCTGAAGCACATTTCAAACCTTATACTACACAATCATGTTGCATCAAATAAGAATTAAATGTCACTAATCAAATGAATTATGAAGTTATCGAAGCGGAAACAAATTGCTTAATTGATATCAGGCTTATAATGAAGATGACGTACAATATCACTCACTTAAATTTATTGTTGAAGATTGTCAGTTTTGTCAAAGATCAACTATATAAATTATCGTTATCTCATTACAACTCAAAAAAGTATAACATGTCACTCTACACCCAATGGCGAAGCTAGTAGATATAGATTCGACAAAAATTTAATAAATTTGATTCAAATTTTATATTGTATAATATTAATCTTTTTCCTTTATATATGTACAATTAATTTATTCAAAAACCCAATAAACAAAAATAATAATAATTATGATTTTGAATCCATTAAACTAAAAAAACTCGACTCCACCCCGTCTATGCCTATAAAAAAATCATTTATTTTGAATCTTTCCCATTAGCACTAAATTTCACTAGACCTTTTAATTTATAAAACAGGAATTTTCAAAAACCTCTTGGGAATATTATTTTTTCCCTATTTTCTGAACAGTGTAGAAGTCCTTTTCTGGTGCAGAATAAAATAGCTAGTTCATTATCAATCATTCTATATTTGATTAGAAAAATATCGTATTTATTATTACACTAAAATAAGTCAATGTCCCCCACCACCCACCACCCCAAATGATTCCAAATAAATGGTCTGAATTACGTTGTTCCTATCTTTTTTTTTCCTACTAATCATAATATAGCACGTAATACGGACATTCTACCGGTCCATAATACTTTGCTTAGCCAAAATAAATTTCTTTCTCAGATAAATTTATATATTTAATCAAATATTTTTTTTTAAAAAAGAAATGATAAATAATCGTGATTCCAACTCGTATGAGAATATATTGATAATGTTAGAGGTATAAGTGTCCGATTATGAAGATTACATGTTAAACGTTCAATGATATTTTGCTCTAACATAAGTAATAAAATTTCTCTTTATTTCTATCGATTGTCATGAATATATGTGTGGTTGACGATCCTCCATGAGACTATAATAAATTAATATCGTCCTTGAGTGGGTAATCATTAATCACTTTTTCATATACATTTACACAATTAGTAAAAAATAAAAATTTATTAGACAATTATCAGATTCACCTACCTTTAAATGAGCTAAGAAGTCCATTTTCACGTAAAACTCTCATTTCTGTTCTTCGATCCACTCTTTCCTACTAATAACTAGCCACACATCAACAACAACTAGCCACACACATAATTACAAAAACAATAAATAGAAAAATTAATGAAAAATAAACGTAGAAACAAAGTAAATACATATATACTCGTACTTGATATTTACACTAATTTAATTTAGTAGGCAAACATAGCACTTAACTACCATGTAAATATTGACTAAATTTATATCATAATAAAATAAAAATATCATCTTTGGAAGGAGAAAAAACAATAAAAAAATTAAAATATCACCTATGAAACTCATATTTAAAACAATAAAAATTAATTTTAACTTTCAACGTATTGAAATATGCAATTATATTTCAAAAATCATATTCATCGATCATCCATAAAATTATATTTATCCACCTAAAATTTCATCCAAAACGTTAAATATGGAAGAGAAGTTATGTTTGCTTCTTATTCGTTGAGTATTTCAAATCTTAAGCAATAACACACTTAAAAGTATGTAATAATTTGAAAAGAATGTATCATAATATATATAACATTATTATTAATACTAGCTTAGTTAGTACTTGTTAAAAATAATTTACTCACTCTTAATGGTAGATCTCAAACTTACATCATTAAAGGAAAGTGTTTATCCAACTCTAATAATTAATGATTTAACTGAAAATAATAGTACTTTCAAAAATGCATTAAAATCTATTGTTGCCAAAAAGCAAATAAAAATTAGATGCGATCACTTTAGTTTGGCCATTTGTCCGTTTTATCATAACATGTTATTCCCCAAAATTAGCTCCATCAGTCAACCTACCCATTCCACGTGGCTTTCTATCATTGGCTGGTCAAACTTGGATCACATTTTTCGACCCGGGTTCTTTTCCCCTCTAGCCCAGCCCATTAAATCATTTTCAAGAAGAAAAAAAAAGAGAGATATTTTTTCTTAAACGAGCTGAGAATGAAAGTAAAATAAATAAATTGAAACGAATAGAGTAGATATAAATAAAAAAAAATCATAATTGTGTGTTGATCCTAATAATATGGCTTAGTGACTGATGATTTGGGTTGAGCACCATAAAGTTTCAAGTTAAATTTTCAATAGAGATAATACTAAGTGATTTTTTTCCATTTGTTCTGGCTTTGATGAATATAGTTATCTCTTATATGTTGCTAGTGGAAAGTGATAGCTATCTCATAAAATTAATCGAGGTATGCAAAAACTGACTCAGACAATGATTATAAGAAATAAATAAATTTTGTATGTGCCTTAAAAGTCTCATAAAAATCCCCAATATCATTGTTTCTCTCTTTCAAAAGATTCCAAAACATTTAGAGGTCCACCATAACATCCAAACAGACCCCACTTCCAATTTTTATTCATATATTCCTATAATTATTTTTTCTTTTGCCTAATCAATCATAATCTTGTGGCCAATCTAGCCATTTTTCCACAGAGAGAGAAAGAGAAAGAGGGGAGAAATTGACAGCAAGTTGTGGAGAAAGGATTGCTTTTGCTTTTTCCCATTTGTTTCTTGGAAGAAAGTCTTTGGGTGGGAGTTGGAAAAAGAAAAAAAAAATTCCATTAAGCTGAGTCTAATCTGTGTTGAAGGTTAGGCCAAAGCGTCTATCTTTCTTCTTTTTTATCATTTTTTTCTTTGACTGTCTTTTTTATGTTTGTTCAGGTACTTTTTTGCCTTGTTATTCTTTGATCATCACTTTCTAATGATTGATTTTCCTCCTGGGGTTTTTATCTACTATGTGCCTGCCTTCTTTGTTTTGGATATTTTTTTTATGACCCAATGATTTCTTATTTCCCTTTTTGTTGTTTCCTTATTTGTTAGATCCTGATGTGCTTCAAGATTTAGTAAAGTTTCAATCTTTACTTTCTATAATCAGTTACAGGCAGGAGAAGTAAGTTTTTCTTGCAGGAATTGAATGTTTTTACAGCTGCCCTAGATGAAAATTCTGATATTGTGGAATGTAATTAATTTATGGATGTTTCTTTTCCTTTGATGGGCTTTTCTTTGATAACAAAAGGAAAATATGATGGAGGGGTATATGTGAATACTTTTATGCTGTTGTATTCTGATTCCTTTGATTTAATGATAATCCCAGGGGAACCTTAGTAGCTCAATTAGTTGGTTGGCTACCTGAACTTTGACGTTGTTGGTGAGAGTTCGATTCCCCACCTTGTAATCCCTTCCCCTACCCCCAATTTAAAACTAAAAGATGATAATCCGAGAGTCATTGTGTTTCTGGTGGATATAGAAGGAAAATTGATTAGTGGAGAGGTTGGTATGGAGATCTTTGCTCTGTTTTTTCTGAAGCGCGCGTGCACACACGCATATATGTATATATATTGTCTCAGATATGCTTGTCAGACCATTACCTAAGACAGCTAAGTGCCTTACGGCGGAAGTAGCTTTAGCGCCTCGAGTATCACTCCTCATTAGACATTGTTAAGAAGCACTCAAGAAATAGCTGTTTTAATAATTGATGTGGTTTAGAATCTTTGTGGCTTCATATTCATTTCATGCTACTCCCTATTGCAGTTAATTTGGCCTTTGTGTTGCTCATGCTAACAGTGTTGACAATTGATGGGTGGATTTGATGATCATGTTGCCATTATGGGAGATTGGATGCCTCCAAGCCCAAGTCCAAGAACCTTTTTCTCTTCACTGCTAGGTGATGATGTTGGGTCAAGATCAACATTTGAGGGAACCAATGAAGCTAAACGTGGAAATTCAGCTTCTGGGCCTCAAGAACATGTTGGCAATTCTGATGGAAATGATGGAGCACAAGCTGCAATCAGTGAACAACAACCTGTGAAGTTGAGTGCACTGTCTGACCAGAAAATGAGCTCTCACAGAGGAGGACTCTTGGAAAGAATGGCAGCTAGAGCTGGATTTAATGCCCCAAAGCTGAACACCGAGAGCCTTAGACCTGCTGATCTGAGGCAGAATCAAGGAGTTCGGTCTCCTTATTTAACTATTCCTCCTGGTCTTAGTCCAACAACCCTGCTAGAGTCTCCTGTTTTCCTCTCAAATTCACTGGTATGAATACACCTTGTGTAAACCCTTTGCCTCCATCACATAATTGATTTCCCAGAATTAGGTTGCTTATTATTGGTTATTTCTGAACTATGTTATGATGGTGGAAGTTTAAGAGGCATGCCAACAACAAATGAAGGGGATATAACACACAAGTTTAAATAATAGGCTATTGATTCTGCAATGTGATAAGAGGAGTTGAGACTATGATTAGAGTTGTTCTTAGGTGATATACTGAATGGATCAAGCGAAGTCACATACTTTTATCTATTTTTATAGTTCTACCTAACCAAATTCTTTGATTTTTTGGCAAGAGTCCATGATTGTTCTGTGCTGTGATTTGTGAAAATATACTACCCCCTCCGTTTCAATTTGTTTGTCTGGTTTTGACTTAACACGAAGTTTAAGAAAGCAATGAAGACTTGAATCTTGTGGTCTCAAACTAAAGATGTGTAGACTGTACCAAAATGCTTTAAATCTTGTGGTCTTAAACATGTTATGTGGAAAGTTAGAATTAAACAGTTGCCAAAAAAGGAAGGCTACATTCTTTTTGATACGGAGAGAGTAATATATAAAGTTGTATAGGGCTATATGCTTACATGCTTTGAGAGTTCTTTGTTGTAAGTAGTTATCATGTTCTTTTTATAAAACATTAGCTCATAAATAAAACTGAGATGCTTTTTTGTGTGCCACTGTCATGAGCATTCTCTTTTAATGGGATAAATTTCTTGCATTTTATCAAACTCCATACCATTCTTTTCTGCATTTACTGAATTGAAGATCTCATCTTCTGAGTTTGTAGCATACGCATCATAAAATATTTTTTAACCTGCGGTCTCTTACCTCAAGTTTGCTTGCACTGCAAAGTTCATCTGCAATAAAATCTGTCATCCATCCATCTTCCCCCTGCTTTATATTATACCAAAGCAAAACCCTTTGTCAGAGTTTTAAGAAGTTGTGAGTCCTAATTCACATCATGGTCCATATAATGGGTTTACTATTAATTTAATCTTCTAATTGAAGTTTTCAGAACTCAGAAAAGAGCTTCAAGGTCTGTAGTTACTTATGCAGGACAGCTGTTTTATTGTTAAGATGTTAATCTTGCAAGATCTTGTTTTTGATATGTTTTCTCCCTCTGTTTCAATTTGTTTGTCTTACCATCCTTTTTAGTCCGTTTCAAAATGAATGCCCCTTTCCTTTTTTGGTAACTCTTTAATTCTAACTTCTCACATGGCATGTTTAAGACCACAAGATTAAAGAACATTTTGGTTCATTCGACATATCTTTAGTTCATTTAAGACCACGAGATTCAAAACTCTTATTTACTTTCTTAAATTTTGTGTCAAGTCAAAACCAAACAAACTAATTGAAACAAAGGGAGTATCATTTAGAGGCACCATTTGCTTGAATCATTTCTGGCTTTGATCTAATACAAAGATTACTTCTTTTGGGTGCTTGTACATCTGTGTGTAACTCCCATTGTTCTGAAGCTGAAGTTTTCTTCTTCAAAGTTCTCTTTCATATAAAAGTTTCTATCAATGTCTTGCAGGTGCAACCATCCCCAACAACTGGAAAATTTCCATTTTCCTCAGGCATCGAGAGTCGAAACTCGGCATTGATGATGGAGGATCCAGATAAGAGGAAAGAGAATGCTTTAGAGAGTATGAATTCATCGTCCTTTTCTTTCAAGCCAGTTCCAGAGACTGCTCCATCTCTTTTTCCTGGCACGACCAGCAGAGTAATCACTCTCTCTGTCTCTCGAATGCACTCCGTACAGATATTCTGTTTGTTTCCAATCTCTGAGCTTGTTTGTTAGTCTTGGTTGCAGGTGAACCCGTCCAATTTTTCTCAGCAAGGATTCCCAAACATTGAAGTTTCAGTTCATTCACAGAACTCACTTCTATCTCACCGTGTGGAAGCTACACAAAATCCGACTCAGAATGGAACACTTCATCAAGCATCTGATTTCCCTAGATTTTCTGCTGAGAAGGATGTCATGGGTAGTAATGTTACACCAGAGTCGAGGACCTTTCAGACAGTTGGTAGTACTGTGGAGCATTCTCCACCTCTCGATGAACCACAAGATGAGGACATTGATCAAAGAGGAGGTGGAGATCCAAATGTTGTTGGTGCCCCAGCTGAAGATGGTTATAATTGGCGAAAATACGGTCAGAAACAAGTTAAAGGAAGCGAGTATCCCCGAAGTTATTATAAGTGCACACATCCAAACTGTCCAGTCAAGAAGAAAGTGGAGCGATCTCAGGAGGGCCATATTACTGAGATTATATACAAGGGAGCCCACAATCACCCAAAACCACCACCTAACCGTAGATCAGCCCTTGGATCTACAAATTCACTTGGTGACCTACAGCTGGACGGTGCAGAACAAGGTTCAAGTGGTGTTAATGTTGATCTGGGTCGTTCAAACATCCAGAAAGCTCCTAGTGCTGGAGGAGGTTTTGATTGGAGGAACAACAATCTTGATGCAACATCATCAGCGAACTTGGGCTCCGAGTACTGCAACAGATCTGCCGCTTTCTCTGCTCAGAATAACACTCAGTTGGAATCAGGGGATGCAGTAGATGTGTCATCGACTTTTTCAAATGATGAAGATGAAGATGATCGTGGAACTCATGGCAGTGTATCACAAGGTTATGATGGTGAAGGAGATGAGTCCGACTCTAAAAGACGGTATTTCATCGTTAGCCTTAATGAATAAGATTTCCAAAATTCTATCAAGTTGACATGATTACTTAACTTTTTATTATCTCTTTGGTAATATTACTAGGAAGCTCGAGACTTACTCTGCAGATATGACTGGTGCCACTAGAGCCATCAGGGAGCCAAGAGTTGTGGTTCAAACTACAAGCGAAGTGGACATCCTTGATGATGGATACCGCTGGCGCAAGTACGGGCAAAAGGTTGTTAAAGGGAATCCAAATCCAAGGTTTGTCACATTGATTTAAACTTTATGACACCAGAATCTTGAATTTTGACTTGTAAAGTTGTTTTGCTAAAAATGATGGATTTCCCCTTTGCCAGGAGTTACTACAAGTGCACAAGTGCTGGCTGCAATGTCAGGAAGCATGTTGAGAGGGCCTCACATGACCTGAAATCGGTGATTACCACCTATGAAGGGAAGCACAACCACGATGTTCCTGCAGCTCGCAACAGTAGTCATGTTAATTCAGGGGCCTCCAACACTCATCTAACTCCAGTAACTGCCCCTGCTCAAAACCATTTACATAGGCCCGAGCCTGCACAACTTCAGAATGCCATGGCGCTGTTTGACAGGCAACCTTCACTGGGCTCATTTGGTCTGTCAGGGAGGCCCCAGCTTGGACATACCCCAGGATTTAGCTATGGAATGAACCAGCAAGGTGGCCTATCCAGTCTGGCAATGGCTGGATTTCACCCCAATCAAAACAAGTCAGGGGAGGTTCCTATTCATCCATATCTGGGACAGCCGCGACCCATGCATGATATGGGATTTATGTTCCCAAAGGAAGAACCGAAGGTGGAACCTATGTCGGATCCTGGATTGAACCTCTCCAATGGCTCATCGGTTTATCAGCAATTTATGAACAGGTTGCCGCTTGGACCTCAGATGTAAATTCACAGTTTTTGCCTTCTCTAAAGAAAGGAAAGTTAGAGATGCTTATTTTGGTATTTAATGGGCATACCTCTACACAAAGTCCTATAATTCAATTTTTTGAAGCTATATTTTGTCGTCGTTTTTCCTTCTAAATACCATATATGCAGCCATTTATTTGGTGTTTGTGCTTCTGCTTCTTGCTATACTGACAACAATTTCAGGTTGTAACATGGAAAAGTTCCATGTCCTATCTTACTTCATCATATTTTGGAGGCTAAGGTTTATGTCCTCCTTGTACTAGTTCTTTTGCCTAAACCGCACCATGATGGCCTCCCTCTTTTATTAAAGAAAAAAGTTTCTACAAGAAATTTATCTTTGTTCTGTTGTTGAAATCAGTTGGTATATGCATGCAACTTTTGCAGCACTCATATCTAGTCTGAGAATTGGAAGCACAGGCTGCTACAAGAAGTTTATGTTCTTAGTTGAACATCAATAGGTATATTTATATTCTTATGTTTGTGCAGAAGTTGAGGTTCATTGTCGTTCTAGTCACTGCATCTAATATTTGCATAACTTGATGCAACAACCAAACGACTCCTACATAAATTACTAAAACCCCACTTTAACCAACAACCAAACGACCCCTAGATGAATAACTAAACTTTGTGTAACTCTAACCACCATCCAAGCGAACTGCTAAATGCATTGTGCTCTTTATTTAAAATGTTTCTAACATTTAAGAGAAGTAGAAAGTTGTACAAGTTTCGTAATCAAAGTTTGCCTAAATCAACATTAGTTGAACATTTAGGAAAGGTACCGACTTCCTGATATGTTTGAGCATATTTTGTTAGTTGTTGTGTTGCATAGCATATAGTATTAGTCCCTCCGTTTCATTTGAATTTTCCCTTGATTTTATTTTTACTTGTTCATTTTAACAAATTATGAGAGATTTTTTATTTTTTTTAAATATCGCCCTTGTCATTTAATAAAGTAACATATAAAGGTCCAGCATGTTAGGCTGAAGGAATTTTATGGCCGAAGGTTATTATGATTAAATTGGCTGCTTAGCTAAACTACTAGGCGGCGTAGAGCATCATTAGGTCGACATGTAATGAATTTCACAATTAAGTGGATGTTTAAATTGGCTTATTTTAAATGGCTAAGTTTTGAAGTGTTTAGGTAACATAAAAAGTGTTTTTAAGCACTTAGGTTGAAAAAGTGAAAAAAAAGAAACCACTTTAGACAAATCCATCCAAAGTAGTGAAAATCAAGCTAGACACTTCAATGGAAAAATATGAAATGAGTAGGCAATATGTTTCCGGAATTTTTTTTAGGATAGCAATTTCTATCACGGTGTAAATGGTTAAAAAAGGGAACAAACATATCAAAAGAAACATATGAATAGAATTTCAACTAGTATCAATAAGTAGTCTCTCAATTTATGTATATATATATATATATTTGTCCATGACGATATCGCACATTGATGTTAACCTGATCTACCAAGTATATATTTCATGTACAAAATGTCAAATGTCAAATTTACTCTGACAACTGCCTTTCCGATGAGTACAAAACAAAACTAGTGAGAAAAATTTATGATATTACGCTCGGGCTCGGTAGGCCAGCCTGGTGCAGCATGTCCGCTCCAGAAACAAACAGGAAGGAACCTCAATTTCTGCACGCACATTAAGTGAGGAATATACAGTAAATTGGATATTACCTACCAACTAAATTATATATTTCTTGTTGAAGCCTGCTTCCCAGTCTCAGATTACAGGAGTGCAGCAAAGTTGCATATACCAACCAGATGCCAAATTAGAACAAACACAAATTTCTTGTTGAAACTTGCTAGTGATATTCAGTGCCTTGAGTAATTAATGGCCATTTGTTATGATCTGCTTGTCTTTTTCTTCTTCATTCTGCTGGTAGACAGACTTCCGGCGACTCACTTCACCCCTGTAGGATGTATTACATTCAGAAAACACACTGACAATACAAAACCCAAGAACTTCTAAACAATTCAAAATCCACCAATGAGTCGTCTATAAGTCATCAGCACAAAGGCTGTACTGGGAGCCAATTTACATTTTAAAACAAAATATGTTCATTTTTATCTTACAAGGATTCGAAAAACTCTTGTAAAGTTCAGCTCCATCTACATAGTTTTGTTAATACCAAAAAATATAATTCATCCTAATTTTCTTGATTTACTCCCGTCTTCAACACCTTGTATTTTGCTCCTTTTTATTTACTTACTTTGTATAATAATGTTCTTTTGCAAATGACAGTTGGAATAAGAAGCAACCTAATACGACCAAAGAAGCATAATATGAAAAATGGAACAACATACAAGCATAATATGAGAAATTACATAGAGAAGATGCAAAACCTGATCGACTCCTCTAGTGAATCATAATGCAGAAGAGCAATAATTCTGCGCTTTCTTTCTCTTCTGAATTCTCCACCACGCTTGACCACAGGCAATTGTTTAATTCCTTTGGCTTCCATTAGTTGCTTCGCAATTGCTAGATCCGTATCAGGATAACATGTTAGGAGTCCACAATCTTGGCCACGATAGCTTATCCCTCTTGTGCATATAGAGGACACAAGACAAGTATTTGCCTGTAAATCATGCAACTAAAGTAAGAACAAAAAGGAGGTTCAAATGGACTGAACTCCCGGAGGCAAAGATGGGAAAGTGAACACAAAATCAGGGAGAAAAAGAAATGAACACTAACAGACATTTGTCATGATAGCAATCTAAAGCACATACGTCTGTGACTGATAAATCTTTGTTGGACGAATCCCCAAGGTTCTTAAACAAACTCCTTTTGACGTCACCATATGTTAAAATTCCTTCCAAGTTACCTTCAGCATCAACCACAAGAACGCAACTCTGTCGGCCGTCATGCATGCATTCTAATGCTTCTTTCACAGTTTGGCTCGGAGAGACCTTCAAATAATCATTTGACATGGCCTGAGAAACCTAATAGAACGAAATACACATTAGATTCTTGAAGTACCTAAATCACAAAACAAGTCTCCTAAAGAAAATAGGTAGTGTTTTGTTCAAAAACTTGAAAAGCAAGATCCCATAAAATGCAATCTTTTCCCACTTTCTTGATGCCAAACGCAAAGATAGTACCTTTAGATCTTCTAAAATGAGACCTTCATCAAATGATTCATGACTGTTACGACTCCCAATCACCATTAGTTCCAAATTATTTCTCTCACCAGATTGCCTTGAAACATTCCCTTCATATTTTTCGCCAGCTGGTGAAAGAATAGAGTAACCTTTTGATGCAAACTTGGCTTCTGATGACTCTGTTTCTTTTGGCTGGTCGGTAACGGAAGGCACCCATATTGCCAGCCCAACAGCACCCTATTAAAGAACATTTAAAACAATTGCATGATTAAAAATGCAAGTTTTACCACATATATCTTTTCAACAGCAACCTAGAATAGCAAAGAACATCTATGTGATCATCTAACTAGCAAACACAAATGCAAGTCATACTTGTATATGTCCTATAAAGGTTTAGTCTTTATGTAGTACACTATAATGTAATGTTATGTTATGTGTGTAATGTAATTTAATATAATAGGTCTCCTTATTATAGCAGCATAGTTTCCTAGAGTTTAGCCCTTTTACCTCTCAAATGCACAACAGTCCAACGTGTTAGCATCATCTTGTGGCCAAAAGTAATCAAGATTAAATTAACCAACCAAAAAGGTTATCAAGATCAAATTCACCACCTGACCACACACACTCTCCCTCAGGGTGATTTCAGCGCAGATTTTCCAGGAGAATGTTCAGATAGTAGCCAAAAGATCCACTTAATCCAAATTTGTAGGAGGCCGTTTGGATTGGCTTATAATCTTCTTATAAGCTGTTTTCAGCTTTTTTTGAGTGTTTGGCTGGCCAACTTAAAGTCATTTTGTGCTTAAAATAAGCCCCAATAAATAGTTGGGTTTATTTGGATGAACTTATTTTAAGCAGTTTATAAGTTGAAAACAACTTATAAGTCAAAAAAAAAAGGTAGCCTGCACCTATTTTTTTTTAAAACTTATAAGCAGTTTTCAACTTATAAGCTGCTTAAAAATAAGTCAATCCAAACAGGCTATAGGTCAAACACACAAAGAGCTCAAATTCAGTTAACGCTCAGTACAAGCAAACCGCAATACTGCCACGGTTAAAAGTCAGGAATATACGTAATAATTACCTAAGATAAACTTTGAAGGATTTCACTGTTGTTGTTGTTGTTGTATTACCTAAGATAAACTTGTAAACGAAACACCAGACATGTAGCAAAGCAGGGAAACCTTGATTTTCAGAATGAGAGTAACTCAAAAATTAACGCACGCAATTAAAGGAAGTCCATTACATACTCAAATTATGAAGTTAACCTAGGATGACAACTGTCTGTCACAAAGAGGACTCGAGTTACTCAGAAAGTAGGAGATTAGATAAAACAGATAGGTGTTTTAAGCAAGCATGGGAGCTTTTAGTAACACACATGAAAAGCAACTAGAGCTAGTGAATCTTTGTTCAGCAAGACTAACCATGAGAGGAAGCAAAATTCTATAATCTTTTGTCAACTCAAATAATAAAAGCACTGAAGTCAAAGGCACTGAGCAAACTGAAGCTAGTGTAGCAGCCATCCCCACCTGCGTTTTTACATTTATCCATTAGAAAAGTTTACTACCTAAACGGAATTGAAGTGTAATAATTGTTTGGGGAAGGTAAAAGTATATCAGACCAGTGCATATGCCTGTGGCTGGGCAATAGCAGCATTCCCTGGAATAGCTGAATTAATTAGTTCCCCGGCTAACCCTCCAAATACAGCACCTACAGCAGCACCTATCATTAAGCTTGGTGCATACAATCCACCAACAAGGCCAGACCCTTTGCACAAAGCAGTGGCCACAACTTTTGCAGCAACTAATTGAGCTAGCAATCCAATTCCAGGGGCAGATGCAGTTTTCCCAGTATGTAGGATTTCATCAACATTAGTGAAACCCCAATAGAGAATTCCAGGATATCTCAGAGCTATTACACCAGCACCTAAACCCCCCAAAGCAGGGCAGACAACATCAGAAAGTCCAAACTTTTCCTTGAGGAACTGAAACCCCTTGGTGAACCAGGACACCAATCGAGTGAAAACAACACTTACTACTCCACACAGCATCCCCAGTATCAGATACAATGGAAGCTCTACAAAAAGGAAGCATGCTCAAGTACTCAGAAAGAAATCCATATAAAATAGAGTAAGAATCAAGACAGTTTATACACGTAAAGCATGAAGTAACATGATACCCAGTCATCTAAAACCGACATCACTTTATACATTCTCTCTTAAATGTATCTTACAACACACCATATCCAAGGTTAGGTGTCGTGGTGTCCGTTGTTATTTGCAAATGACATAGTACTGATTGACGAGAATGGCGGTGGAGTTATCCCTGAGCTGGAGGTTTGGAGACAAATCCTGGAGTCTAGCACTCTATTTGGATGGTCGTTTCCCATGATTTCATAATGTACGGTACTGTATGGTACAATACAATACTATGTTTGGATAAACTGTATGGTTTGCTATTGTTTAATGATAATTTTGTTGTTTGATTTGACTGTATGGTACTATGTCGTAACTGATAAATTTATGAAAATACCCTTAATAAAGGATAAATTAGAATTATTTGAAATTTAGTAAGGATATAATTGAAAAAAAATAAGTAAGTAATGGGATACCACCAAATTGGTGGTTTCAAAAAGTGAGGGTTTTAATGGTTACAAAACTAGGAAATCAAACCATACCATACCATGTAATTAAAGAAACAATAAAAACAAACGTGGTTCTCTTACTAATCTTGTCCGATAAGTGATAAGAATGTACCACATAAACTTAAAGGTAAGTTCTACAAAGTGGTGATTAGGCCAACTATGTTGTATGGGACGAAGTGTTGGCTTGTTAAGAACACTCATGTTCAAAAGATGAGTTGTGAAATTGAGAATGTTGAGGTGGATGTGTGGGCTTGCTTGGAGAGATAAGATTGGGAATGAAGATATCCGAGACAAGGTAGGAATGACCTCTGGGGTAGACAAGATGAGAAAAGTGAGACCGAGATGGTTCAGGCATGTTATGAGGAGATGCCTAGATGCCCGGTGAGGAGGTGTGAGAGGTTGGCATGATATCCATGCCAAGAATTAGAATAGCAATTGACTCCATGTTACGACCTATAACAATGGAGACAAGAGACAGTACACTCAGATGTTACTTTAGACATCTAGGAGACAAGAGAAAAGCATGTTTGACGGACCATTCCTTTTTTAGCGAAATTTAGCATGCGAATGACAATAGTACGTATGAATACTACCGGGAAACATTCTCAGGAGAAATGGTACAACTATATCAATGTATATTCAAAATTCCCTGATTACAAGAAATTTCATTCAACAATACAACATGAACATGAACACTGGCTGAGTGCACCCAAACAGTAAAGGGCAAATACCCCTCGTAATTGGCTCATGTCTGCTATAGAACAAATAAATAGAACAACACCCACGAAAATACTCATGCACTAGAGTAGTAATGCTATAGCAATAATAAAATAAACTAGAATTAGATCAAATACCGGCAGCAGATTTCATATCATACGTGGGCACTGTGAAAGCCTGTTTTTCCCCAAGTACTGCATTTGATACAGTTGATGATATAACAGAAGCCAATATGATCATCGCAGTTGTAAAAGGGGGTGAATTTTCAGCACGGAGTGGTCTTAAAACTGTTTCAATCGCAAAGAAAGAACCAGCTACTGCTGCATTGAAACCTGCAGAACAAAAGAACTTAAACCTAAAGATCCATCAACCAGATGAGGCAAGATCCAGAGAGGCGCAAAGCCACAATTCACACAGACAAGTGTATTCTCATGGATATGCACGTATCAGAAGTGCACTATAGAAGACTATCCGACTATGTATATGACACATCGACAAAAATAATAAGCAAGTATTTCTCCCTGCAATAATAAACGGCCTCTCTTCCTCCCAAGGTAGGGAGGGGTCTGCGTACACACTCCTCCCAGACCCCACTAGTGGGATTTCACTGGGTATGTTGTTGTCGTCGTCGTTATTGTAGTAGTAGTAATAATAAACGGCCTGTGGGACCCACACAAAATCATATTAGCTAGGATGAACAGTTTCTACTCCTTTGATATTGAGACCCGTATTGAAACTTGCAGCTCAAAAGACTTGTCGGCAATTTGGCTCCAAGGTGACTGCCTATTTTGGCAGCATTGTTTCATTTTTGGGGAAAGAGAAAACAGAGAAAAGGAAGTCTTTTAGGAATGAAGAAAGATGGGACAGCATGAGAGTGCTATTCTTAGTGTCACTAGAATATGCATGAAATTCATAATCCATACAAGCTATAACATACCAAAAACCTTCCTTATGAGAGAACTTTGCAAAATCATCCACTCATAATGGTTTTGAGATTGAACAAGCAATGTCTCATCTTTGTCAACGTCCCTAGAAGACCTCTGAGAAATATCATCTCAGAAATTACATACAAACTAATGCAACTTCCGAACGTATAATTTGCTAAAGGCCTTATATCTGCATTACTTTGGAAGTGAATTAGGAATATCTCCTGGTTCAAATACTTCTTAATGAGAAATAGCATACCTGAAGAAATTCCAGCAGCTGCACCAGCTGCAATGAGAGCTATTCTTCTTTCCCGGTTGTTTTCCATCATCATTGAGCATCCATAGGCACATGACTTCCCTATATCTACACTAGGGCCTTCAGGACCCAAGGAACAACCAGTAGCCAGAGTTATAGCAGCTTGAGTGGCCTTCACTGTAGGGAAGATTCCAGCAATCAAATCAAATCCTTGTCCCTGAGTAGAGCTGGACTGTGTTATTTGGTCCAATATTTCGAGCAGACCATGCAACATGCCAACAATGACTCCACCCAAAACTGGTATTAAAAGTATCCGATGCCAAGTATCAGCTAGCCTTTGCAAACGAAGCCAAGCAGCACCATCATTAGGAGTACCAGCCCATGCCCACTCGTGTATTACGTGTACCTAACCAAATATCCTAGGTGTCATCCAATATACAATAAAATACTACAGTTCAAAGACTACTAGTTAACAACAAACAACATAAGAAATACAGTACAAGTAATCTCCAAATGCAACACCTTTAATCAACAAACAAAATGGTCAGAGAAGCTTGCAAGTCACAAAAGCAGACCCTCAATATGCATATTCCCCCTACAAAAAAGGAATCAAACCACAGGAACTGCAATTACTCATTAACTTAAGATCTCTACTTTGGAAACCCTGAAATCCCAGGAAGATACACAAACAACTAAATAAGAGGAATATTATAACAAGCAGATTTCGTAATGCAACCAGCATTTTGCTGCTCCCAATTTCCATAATTAACAAATTTCAGATTTTGATATGAAAGCAAACACTAATTTGCTTTAGAAGATAAACTACATATAGTAATGCACTGAAACGGACTGGAATAGAGTATTCATCCACGCCACTAGTTTATGATTAGGTTTAATAGAGTGATTTACTGATAACATCTATCTGAAGCCAGCTCAACAAAATCTCCACACTAAGCATCTTAAGATCAATCACTATATGTGCAGATTGAAATAATAAGGAAATAGAAATGAAATAACTAATCGCCAACATAGGCAAAAAGCAATAAATCTATCTAAATTCGTCCAGTTATTGGAGCAAAAATAAGCTTTAACGCAAATGCAAGCTATAAGCTGAAACTAACCCCTCGATTAAACCCGGCAACACAGAGTCCAGTAGCAAGGCCAAGGAGGCATCCAACAAGCAACATCGCCCATTCCGGCGGAGCACTATCACCGAGAATTTCATCCGCAGTAGATGAAACACCTCGGCGATTAGAAGAAGATGGCGACGAGGAGTGGCGGTGATCCCTATCCGATGATCGCCGACCAGAAAATCCTCGATCTAACCGCTTCAATAGATCCTTAATGCTTCTGGTATTCGCTCTCCTCGGCGACGACTGGCTTTCCAAATCTCCTTCCGACGCCGATGAAGTAGAACGTAACAAAACATTGTGATCGCCGTACTCACCTCCTGACATTTCAGACGAATTTTTCACCGGCTTTTCGTCGGAGGATAACCGGCGATTCCACCAGCATGCATTACGAAATTGGATGTAAATTTAACAAGTTCCTGCTCTGTAGGTTAACTTGTCATCGTCGCTATCGGAGTCGGGTTTTTGACGACTTTGGGATACTAACGACGGGAAGTTGAGGACAAAGTGCGGTTAATCCCCAAAATGTCCCTATCATTGACCAAGAAAGTTTTATTGTTATATAGGTGACATTTTCAAATATTTGAAGAGTTTTTTACCGATTTATTTTACACTATTGTATTTCAATTAAACAGTGACAAAAATAAAAATCTAGTCTAGTTCTCCATTTTTCAAAAAGTATAGTGTTTTTCTTCTGACCATGTTTTCCATTTTTCAAAAAGTATAACGTTTTTTTTCTGACCATGTTTTTAAATTTCTTGTCCTATTTCGATTTAAAGTTGTTTTATTATATCTTCATGTGTGTTGCTATTGATATTAGCTTAGGGAGTTGTACGACTATGAACTTATAGCGAGCTGAAATAAATTGGATAACGCATTTTCAGAAAGAGGATTGCATCGATTATAGAAGCAACAATGTGGTTTCAGATGTTGTAGCTAGAATTGTTTTCTTCAATTTCAAGAATCCCTTTTTAATTATCAACATCAAAACTATACTATTTTTCACTTTAGTAGATATTTGTATAATTGTAATTATTGATTGTACAAAGAGTTGGAAAGAAGGTTTTTACCTTCTCTATTTCAAGTGGGTTAGTGCACTTTTTTTATAAAAAAAAAAAAGAAGAAGCAAATGTCACCTTACAAGTGTAGGACTAATAACCATATCTTGATAAATTGTCTATATATATAGGCCATGTTTACACTAATTAAGTAGCTTAAGTGATCAATGCAACTGTTACTGAAACTAATTGGAGATATATAGAGGAGTTTAGGCACTATTATATTGTAACTTATGTTAAATTGAATACATGCATGATGCATGCCCTAATGGCTAATTGTAGTATTCTTCCCCTAAACTTAATTTTTTTGAGTGTCTAAAGTCATTCAAATATTCACCAATTTCGTTTTACCTTTAAAAATTTATCTTTAAATAACTGTTTTGCATATGAAAACTGATAAATTTGATCGTTAAATATTTTTAAGTTCTCAAAAACTAACTCAAGCCATTTTTTTAATTTTTAAGACTCTCACTCACAAAATTTTATTTTTTAAAAGTAAAATACACGTTTAAACACAACGTCATTTCATTTCATTTCCCATTGATAATTAGCCAGCAGAACATGTGGAGCATGTTTCTACTGAATACTATTCTGTCCTTTGTATATACTTTGAAATATTGGACCTAATAAAAATATACTAGCATATGCTATGCTGGTTGATTTTGATTTTTGAATGATGATGTGACAAAAGGAATCTAATTAATTAAAGGTACTGCTTAACAAATCTGTAATACAGATTTAGTCAGAGCAAGTCTATTGTCTTATAATCTAATTTTGTTAAGTGAAACCAATTAATAATTTCAACCTCCATGATTTTAGTGTTTTTAACTATTCTAAGAAATTCATATTGATTGAACCAGCAGGCATAGTGACATTATATTTTTGTCAGACAGGACTGGCTAGTGTTTGAAGGTGTCAATAATTTTGACTTATAAATGTGCATTATGTGGTGAATGATGTATATAATATATACTAGTTCAAAGAAATCCATTTTGTCAAAGAAAAAACAAAGACAGAAAAAAATAAAATAAAATTGCAGGATAATAATGTTACTAGACTAAGAAAAGAAATGTTTTGATGAGATTTAAATAGAAATAGCAAAAGACCAAAGGTTATCGGATACCTGTTAGGAGCATAGGTGAAATCAGAATTTTTCACTAATAAATTTTAAAATATAAATTCTTTTACTTGTACGATTGAATTTGAGTCAAAATTATTCAATTCTGTCGAATCTATATTTTTCATTATCTCTTCGCCCTTGTTACAAAGTATTGTATATCTCATTAAATAGTTGAAGTGTGTGTAAATTAATTCGCACATCACTTTTAGAAAAATATGGAAATAGTAGAAATCACAATTTTAAATATAAAAGAGGTTCTGCATCTATATGATTAATCTTCATTCTTGATAATGATATTCGTTAATCCCAAGTGTTTGATAAATAGATTATAGGGATTTTTACCCTATACAATAGTCCTACAAATTTTTTGTTGTACTAAGTTTTTATTATAAAATTTTAGTCAATATATTATATAATTACCGTATTAAGTAATGATATATTTATACCGATGGGCGGTGACGTTGCAAACTATTATGGCTAATTAAATAAGTAAAAGCTATTTTTAATTGACAGACTAAAAATATTAAAATCATACGATGCAGGGACAGAGTCATTTTCAATTAGGTAAACGCATACGACTAATTGGGCTTTGCTTAGCAATGGTGTTAAAGGAATTAATGGGTTTATTATAGTGAAAATTACATAAACATATTATATTAAGAAAATAATTATTATTTATAGTAATAATATTTTTTTTCACTGAACACTTATAATACAATTTTAATATATATTAGTGAGAATAATTTATAAAACTCATATAATATAAGTTTTATTCATTGATAATATATTTATCACATACTTTAATACACTTATAATACATTGTGTCAATTTCTTACTAAACAAGTATAATATATTTTAAAACACTTATAATACATTTATATTGGATGCATAATTCACTTTTAATACATAGAAGATATATCATAATATTGCTATAAATAATAATAAATAAAAAATATCGCTGAAATCAATAAATATTTATTAAAAAATATTTTTTCCAGTAACTTTTCCATTATTAATTAATTTACACTAATACACTACCACTACTATACTATTTTTTGGCCCTGCAATGAACGTGGGATGTGGGACTAACATGTGGAAGTTACATGTATATATCATTTACATAGTAGGACTGAAACTAGCGCTTTAATTACGAATTTAATCAAATTTGATAATTTTGATCAAAACTTTACATTTATATATAGTTAAAAAAAAAACTCATTAAATATGTTCAAATTATTAATTTAGAATCAAATAATTTTAATGGACTAGCTCTGCCTTTGATATTACATAGTTCATTTCTAGTGAATAATACAAGGTTAGTAAATACATGACATACGCTCGTATATAAATTTATTATTATTTTATAATGATTAATTTAATTTATATTTTTTACTTTATTAAATTATTTAATCATGATAAATAGAATTTTTTTTGGTGTAAATCCTATTCGAATAATTAGTTACCTATTAGCCGAGTGATAATTAATTACTACTTCATCTATCTCCACTTTTACTTGTCTATCGTGAAAAAAAAAACTCATCAAATGTTCATTTTTATTATTACTAGGTTAACAAAATCTCTTGGCTAGGAACATCCCACGTATGTTAGTTGAATCATAGAGTAAAATATAGATATCTAGATTTTTCAATGTTTATAATGTCTGGTACGGTGTTAAGGATACTATAGTTCAACCATATCGAGTAAGTAATTTGGACTGCAAATGATATCAATTAAACTTATACACATTTAACCTTATTTTTTAAATCTTACAAGTTAAAATGAAATGATCAGCCACACTAATTTTATTGTAACTTTTGACGGAAAACATTAGCTATATTATGCATCGAAAAGGTGAAAGCTTCTAGAAGGAGTAAAAGAAAAATCGCATAGAATGAGCTAGAAGAAAAATAATAGAATCTAACGAATACATTTGTCCATCGTCAATTACGTCAATTTTTATTAAGAATTTTAACTAATTTCTGCTACCTGAATTTATGGGTTAGATATTCAATTTCTTTCATGTACATACTATTAAAACTAAAATACTATTGAGCCTAATTTTAATTCGATGAACCTATTCGCACAACTATTTATATCCGGTGTTTAATTATTGTTCGTGGCTTTTCTCTACGATGAATGAAAAGAATCTTACATTATATTTGTGATATAAAGGGTTCTAAGTTTTTTTTATATGAATTTAAACAAATCTTTTTTTTTGAGATAACTTTTGAATCGGTATAAATTTAATTATTGTTCGCAGCTTCAGATAACTTTTGAATCGGTATAAATTTAATTATTGTTCGCAGCTTCTCTCATAATGCATGTAATTAAATTTAATAAAACGAATCTAACATTATATTATATTCATGTGGAATGACAGTAATATTTTTTCAACTAGTCATAAATAGTAGTAATGCTTAGTGCGGTAGTATTTGACATGCATCCACTTTCGTAAAAAATCCTTAACGCTTTATCTTTTACTATTTCTCATTGTGTGGGTGATCAAGAAGATACCATTTCTTTTCATTAGGCCATATGTGGGGTTGGTTTGGGTTAATGTTTAGTGGCTTTCATTACAACATATATTAATTCAGATTCACGATCAGAAACGGAATCAAGATTTTTAATTTATAGGTCCCGAATCACTATATACATAATGTGTCGAATCTGCAATCACAATATTAATTTTACTTCTATTCATGTTGAAAAATTTCATTTTGAAGAGTAAAATACTTTGTAACAATATAATCAGATTCAAAATTTTAATTTATGAATTTGAACCACAACTCCTTTTACTTAGTGGATTCAAATCACATTTCTAAATATACACAAGGTTGACGAGGCAGAATTCGAGTTTTCATAATTTTATTAGATTCGGAGGGTGATATACTTATCGTCCCTAACCTACCTAACAAAAAAATTCAAATCTTTTATTGGGAATAAAAATATATTTATCGTCCTACCACCACTCAGATGATTTTTATCCCAAAGGTATATACTGAAATATTGGAGAGGAAGGTTGAAAAGTAGAGACAGGAAGACATTGGTATAAACAAAAGTCTCTAACATTACTTGTATGATGGGGCAGGACATTATATTTTGTCAATATTGTCAATTGTTCATTGCCATGGATTTCTTTTTCTTCTTTGTGGGGTCTCTTCTTCTTTGGCAGCCAAAGAAACCCTACTTTATTTATTATAGATCAATACACTTAACATGCCCTAGAATAATCTGCCATATGCACTCTTTTCAAAATTTCATTTTTTTTTCCATATATTTTGGATTAATTAATTTGGAGGTTCAGCTGTATATGGACTTTTTTTGTGTGTTAAAAGTTGTTAAGCCATCCATGTTATGAGTTATCATCATTTTTTTTAAAAAAAAAAACAAACTATTTTCTGGTTTATAAGGCGGTGCTGCAATAAAATTAAAAATAGAGAAAATTCTATCCTCGATATTTGTGTAAAATCCCTTTTTATTGATATTTGCATGATAGCCCCCTCATCTCTGAAAACTTGTGCAAAGAGGACCCACAAGTATTCCTTTTTATTAGTATAATCCTCATTAATTTTTCAGACAAAAAACAACCCGGTTCAATAAGCTCACGAATCACGATATACATTGGATCTGAGAAAGGTCAGACTACTAAGATAGATAGTTTCTATACAACTCAAATTCATAATCTCCTAATCATATGACTATAATTTTATTAATTACGCCAAAATTTTCTACAATCCTCATTAATTTTCTTCCAAATATGAAACTTTTTTCTTTTTACTTAAATATTTTGCAACATATATAGGATGTTAGTAGGAGTAATAAATATTCTGTTAAAGGAATTAAACATTATAAGAAGTTAAGAGCCTTAATTTATACTAAAATTTTCTTTAAAAGCCGAAAGACATATATACCTACTCCCGATATTATTATTCTTTTTAATTGTAATAGGGTTTATGCAAAGCAATGCACATAATGGATAAAAAAAAGAAAACTATATTAGGCAAAAATGAGCTACTAATATAAAAAGTTTCTAAATCGTCCATATAGAGATAAACTATATATGGATTGACAACACTATTATTTTTGTAGTACAAACTATTGTGGACATTCTACAAGCTAGTACTATATATATATATATATATAGTTACTTTTGTTATTAACATGTTATACCATAGTGTTTTTTTTTAAAAATAATTCATGAATCAATTATACAATAACTAGATGTATGCATGAATTTATTAATCTATATGGACTTTCTTAAAGTAATAATTATTCATAGATGGATTTTCTTAAAGTAATAATTATTCATAGTCAAACTTGAAATATTAGCAACTAAGCAAAAATATTAATTAAATAATTTTTAGATGTATTTTTTTCACCCGTGTCCGAAATCCGTATTGGAGTTCGATTATATCCGAATTCATGTCCCCGTAGGGCCTTATTCGAGAGAAAATCATTTCCTATCGAAGATTTTTTCATAGCCAAGACTCGAATCCAAGACCTTACTTAAGAGAGGAGCATCCCCATCCAGTGCGCTATATTTTTTGGTGGTAACCTTTAGATGTTATAGGAAAACTTTGAAATTTAATGACGACACACTTGGTGATGAGAAATCAAAACCGTAGGCCATCATATATTGAACTAAGAAGTAAGAACTAAATACAAAATACTTTAAAAATCCTCATGTAGGTCTAAACTTAAAGCCATTTTCAGGCAAAATATGTTGTAAGCCAACTTCCCACTGAAAATAAATGAATAAATAAATAATAAAGAGTAAAAGAGAGAATTAATTTGTTTGATAATTGAGAAGGGAGGTAATTATTATGAAGACTTCATTAAGAGCATTAGTTAAATCCTTTCAATTAACTACAAAGCTGACAAAACAAGATTTAAGTTTTATTGGTTCAACACTTAAATGCTTTAGTATTATTTTAAAATTATACATTCATATCTATTGTTTGTCGCAATTTCAATAGATTTTTTATACATGAATTTATGTTTGGCGTTAAAAATATTGCTACGTTGCCTCCGTCTCTGAAAGTGAGAATAATCCATTTGTTAATAACTAATATTAGGGGCTTTCTTTTATTTGGAGATTTATGTGGTTCTCATGTCTTATGAAGAAAAATAAAAACGTATACCTATATAAATCCAATAGTACTAGATAATGATTGATGCCTACTTGCTATAATAATGGAATTAAAGAGAGCAACTTACAATTAAGCTATTTCAATAAAGTTTTGAGATATTATCTCGAGAAAAAAAGTCTTAGGTTTCTTACTAGTTAGGTTAATAATTACTAATAGAGAAGTAACCATTTTTTTAGTTATAAAATAACAAACAAATTCACTTTCTTTTCTTTCTTAATAAACCACCAAGAACTTCTAATGTATCAAATGTAATTTGATAAGTGAAATTTAAGAAAAAATAATATATACGTAGACCTTATGAGATATTGAGATATATTTATTTTCGATAGACGTTCGATTCATGAAAAATATTTCAAAGCAATCTGGAAAAAAAAATATGAAAATAAAGAACACACAATTCAACAACAACAAAACAATACAATACAATAACATAAGTACACGAGTAAGTGTGACAAAAATCGAAAAAAAATAATCATAAAAACTATCAAAATAATATTAATAATACTAGTAGTACTAGTATGAAAAGGAGGAGCAGATAAAGTGCACTAATTCCATAAGAAAGTGAAATAATATTCAATTATTTACTAACCTTATATTTCTAATTCACCATATATTATCTCTTTTAGGATTATGTCCCTAATAAGATGATTAAATGTCATGTCTCTTGTCAAGAATTGAATGCATTTATCTAACAAAGGAAAATAAGAAAATACACTTAGGAGGACTAGACCAAATCTTGCAAGAAATATAAAGAAGGAAAAAAAATGACGTGCCTTCAATTTTCTACGCAATAAAATCAAACGTAAAGTATTTAACATGCATCACACTTTATATATATTATGGTTAAAGAAAAATTGTCTAGTAATTACCCCATGTACAAAAGGCCAGTGAACTAATTAATCAAGTTTGAGTTGCTTACTCTAATTAATCACATGTTACTCAAGAAACTCTTCATGACAATTCAAAGGCAGTCTAACATATAAAGCATCGCAAGATTTGGAAAACAATCATATTTCTAAAGATGTGATCTATCTAAATAGCATACTTTAATACAAACGTTAGTGATTAATTGTATGGCTCGATGTGATAATTATGTCAAGATATATGCATAAAATTAAGAACTAGAATTATTCCAAGTCATATATATGGAGTAGTATTTTATGTAACGTAGAATTACCTTAACTGCAATTTCCTTATGTTTTACTTTTTTTTAAAAATAATAATAATTGTGCTAGCTAGTATGAAAGCCTAATTATATTATTACAAGGAAGCTACCAAGTAATGAGATGATTTATTACAAGCAATAACGTAAGAGTAACCATTCGGTGTTTACGACAATTCCATCTAATAAATATATGACACATCTTTATATATAATTTATTACTGAATCATAATTAATCAAAACACATTTCATTTTTATTTATGATCTAATTATATTAAATTAGAGAAAAGTAAGCTTATGAAAAGTTTTTAATACATAAATGTGTTTTGTAAATACTAGGGTGCGTCAAAATCAACTAAAAGTTATAAAATTAATCACTTATTATTTTAAGCTTATAAATATTTCTTGTTATATATTTACTGTTTTATCCTTAAAATATTTTCTAATTCTTAATATAGCACTCTTCCAAAATGTAGAACTTCTAAATCCATGTCCTTCCAATTCCTAGTTCCTTATTTTCCTCATCCTTAAACATATATTTTAAATTCATTTTTATAAATAACTCTAAGTACATATTATCTATAAAATTAATGTTAATATTACTTAAAATATATTTTTTGACATGTAGTTGTGATTAGAAATATATATTTTGAAAGTGAAATTTTACACAAAAATTAATTTGAATTAGATATGAAAATCAGATTTCATGAATAAACATTATTTTCAATATTTAAAATCTACTTTTAAAATGTATGATTAAAATACTACTTAACAACTATAAATAAATTTTTAATATAATAATTTTTTCTCATCCCAATTTATGTAATGCTATTTAACTCGACGTGTACCACCATCAATTGTGATAAAACATCACCCAAAGTACAAGGAGGAGGTAATTAAGAGGAAAAGAAGGGTAAAAGTGAGGTGATAGAATTAAAAAAAAGCGACAACGAAAGACTAGTACAAGTTTGAATGTTATTGTTGTCATCATCAAACACACAAATAAGAGAGAGAGAATAAAAGTTGTCGTGTAGTGAAGTGGGCAATTGGAAAAAGGGAGCGTACCGGTGTGTAATTTCACGAAATATGTGGGGCCGAAACTGACATTCTAGCAAAAACATGATGAGGGAAAAAAAAAATCAGCAATAAACAATTCACAACAAAAAAATAAAAATAAAATCAAAGAAGCCCCCCCCCCATCCCCTCAAATAGGGTAGGTATTGGATAGGACAGCTTACTAGAGTAACACCACCATCTCTTTTTTTTAAAAAAAAAAACTATTTCTCCTCTTTCAATTTATTTATTTTATTTTAATTTGATATTAAAAAAAATAATTTTAAATTTTTTATAGTTTCAAATTAAACATACATAGAATATATTTTAAAAAGAATTTGCATTTTTTATTTTATAAATATTTTAAATTTTGTATGATTTTACTCTTAATAATATAGTTTTATAATTATGGAAATATCAAGCGATATCTAAGATTACAAATTTATGTATTGTTTGATTCATATTTTAGTTATATGAAGATTGTAATGTATGAATTATTGTGTGGTGAATGGTATTTATAAATGAAGTGATTGAAGTTGAAGAGAGTAATATGTAGACAATCTTATTTTACCTTATAGATTTTCGGCTCATCTAAAACATATAAAATAAAACAAAAGAGTGTAATTTTATGTAATTTTTTTTTATGTTGATGCTAATTTTAGCAAATAACCTCCAAAGAGTGTTTATTGTATGTGTTAAAAGACTCGTCTTTTTAATTTTATGTCAATCAATTTATAATATGAGACTAAAGAGAACTCGTAATTTTTATCATATGTTGTTTATTGTGTTTTTATTATTATATTATTTGATTGTTGTTAATATTTGTTCTTGTAAATTTTAGGCTGTTTTTCTTTAAAATGCTTTTTTGATTGCTCTCTTCTTCTTTTAGTTGATTTTGATGAAAAAGTTTTTTTTAAATAATATTTTTATTTTTATGAAATAATAATAAAATTTAGATATATTATATTTTTTTCATATTTTATTTAATTGAATTTCAATGAGTATATTATTGTTGTTGCCACACATAGAGGAGTAGTAAGGTAAAAAATCCAGCCTTTTTCCTATTTGTCAAGAAAAGGGAGAGGGGGTAAAATAGAGGGTAGTGGGTGATAAATTGTCCAAACCTGCTTTTTGGTGGAGAGAAGAACCTGATGCCCTCTTTTTGATGTGTGAGTGGGTGGTGCTCTTTTCTCATCGACTCTCTATATCTCTTCACTATTCCTTTTTCCTTTCATCTTCTCTACTCTCCTTCTCCTCTCCATCCATCTAGCCCTTACTACCTGTGCTACTGCTAATACTTTTGGTATATTTTTTTTGTCATTTTTCTTCCTTTATTTTCCATTTCATTTTATCTTCGTGAAAGTTCTCATTTTTAGTCTTTAAAATCAACAAAAGACTCATTTTTTTCTTTCTTTTTTGGGGGTTTCTTCTCACATCCACTTGATCTTTTTCCATTATTTGCTTGTTTCCTCTCTTGGGTCATCTTTTTTTTTTTTGTTCATTTACATCTGGGTTTTGCTTGAATTTGAGTTTTATTTAGAGCTGGTTTCTGGGATATTAGCTAGATGAGGTTTGAATACTGAGATTTCTTGTGATTTCATGATCTGTTTAGGTTTTTGCTTCAATATTTTTTAACTCTTTTGAAATTTTCTTTGATCAAAGCAAGCAAATCTGTTTTTTTGCTAGAAGTTTTGAACTTTGGTCATAAACTCTACTGTTCATTGAGACCAAAACAAACAAGATTTAATTTTGATTTCAGGGGTTTCTTCATTTCTCTGTAACTTCAATGCCCTTTTGATTTCTTGACCAAAAGACTCAACTTTTTATATATGGTTCATTGTATCTAGCAAAACTTTTGAAAAAAAAAATCATCCCTTTGTTGTTAAAATTAATAGAAACCCCTCTAGATTTACTTTGTTTGGTCTTGATTTTTGGAGTGTTATTAGTGCTTAGTTGTTACCCAATAAGCAAAACTTGACAAATTTTATGTACCTTTTTTCTTGGTTTTTGTCCACATAAAATAACGTTACATGAGTCTTGATCTGTCTTCACATCTTTGCTTGCGGGTTTCTTTCTTTCCCAAAATTGGTTCTTTTCTTGTTCTACCAGTCTTTTAAAGATGATTCAACATAAATAGATCCTTGAGATTTACTTCAAAAACACATAAAATAACATTGTATTACTTGTTTGACCCTTTAGTCTTTGTGGGTCTTTCTTGAAAACTCTTGAATCTTCTATTTTTAATTTCTCTTTTATGTTTGCAGGTTGATTGTTATGAAGAAAGGGTAAATCTTGTTGTTGGTGTTGGTGGTGGTGGGGTTTTGTTGTGTTAACAGTAAGTATTAATATTATTTTTGTGTGTGGAGAGGCCTTTTGGCTACTGTGTTATGCTGAAGGCTAAGTATAATAAGGAGATAAGACTAAGTAGTAGTCTTGGAAAATATAGCTACAGCAGTTCTTGTGACTGTTGGGAAGACAGCACAAGAAGAAGAAGAAGGGAGAATTTTATCAGCAGATGTTATCCATTGAAAACATTCCACCAGATCCTTGTCATATCTCTCTACTGAAAAGTAGTAGTAGTGATGAAAGGCCTTCTTCTGATAATAAGCTAGTAGATCTGTCCAACTCTGACCTTGATGACAACAACAACAACAAAAATTTCTCCATAAGGTAAAAAAACAATAAGAAACTCTGCTTCTGTCTTGTATGGGATTTTAGTTTCTAGTTACCTCTTCAATATTTTACTGTTGAAAGGGTTTTTTAGTCATCTGGGGATTTTCTTTTTGTTGGTCAGATCCACTGTTGTTCATTGATTTTTGATTTTGGGAAACAAAAAAAAAGTCTTTTTTTAGCTTCTTGTCTTTTACTCCTAGAGTCTTGGTTGAGATTTCATGTAACTATATTTATGGTATACATATGTGAATGAGTATGAGATGAGTTTTATGTTGGTTCCTTTTCATATGATATGGTAATAAGCAATTAAAGATTGTTGCTTTCTTTTGTTGTGGGGGTTCCTTTTGCTACTTTGTTTTGAGGTTATTGACATATGATATTAATGTTTTGTATTATCTTGTAGGGATTATGTTTTTAGAACCAGGAGAAAGGACATCAAGACTAATTGGCCATTTTCTCAGGAAAATTTGCAGCTTTGTTTGAAGCATGGCGTGGCGAATGATTTGTTACCTCCTTTTCAATCTGATAAGGGATGTGCTATAGATAATCCTTTGACTGACAAGGACAATACAGTCACTTCTGAGGAGAAACATGTTGAGCTAGATGATGATCCTGTGTCCACTAGTTCTAGCAGTGGTAGAATATGTATGCCAAAACTAGCTGTGGATTGTAGAAATATCAACTCAAGTGGATCTGATAGAGAGAAGGTGTTTCGGACAACGATAACCAGTCGGTCTTGTTCTGAGATTGATTCAGTTCCAACAGCTCAAATAAGAAATCGTTGCTCAGGAGCAGAAGCTGTCAACTTGCCGGAACCTCTGGTCAAGGAACCTCCTACGTCAAACAAGAGCGGGAGCACAGTACAACAATCAGCGAAAAAGTGCAGATTAATGGTCAAATTGGGCAACGTTACAGATCAGAACGTAGAAGAGGCAGACACTACCACAAACAGTTTCATGGTGTCCGAGTCAATGGCTTCGAAAGTATGTCCGGTTTGCAAGACTTTCACATCCTCATCAAACACCACATTGAATGCTCACATCGATCAATGTCTCTCGGGAGAGTCATCAACAGTCAAGTGGACATCAAATCCTAAGGTGATTAAGCACAGGATAAAGCCAAGGAAAACAAGATTGATGGTGGATATCTATGTAACGGCTAAGAGCTGTACACTGGAGGATCTTGATAGGAGGAATGGAACCAACTGGGCCTCAAATCCGACCTCATCTGTTCGAGAGATCACTGAGGTACCTGCTGTTGAGAAACTGGAAAAGCCTCCTCCTGTGAACCTTGAATGCACTGCTAATGAAGGTGCTGTTTATATTGATGCCAATGGCACGAAGCTTCGAATTCTGTCCAAGTTCAATGATGAGCAGCTTCCATCATCAAAGCCGGTTAATGATCCTCTCCAGAAAAAAATGGTTGATGGAGATAAAAGAAGCAAATTCATTTTGACAAAGAAAAGAAAGAAACATCACAAGCTTCTGAAATCTGCTTCTCATACTAAAAGGTTTTGCTTGCCCAAGCCAGATCACTGTTCCAAGGTATGTTTTTTTTTTTCAAATCCTGGATATAAAGAAGTTTCCTCAGCTTTGGTTTTGTTCTTGAAACCCTTTCTTTAATCAAGGATATTACATCTCATCTTTGAATTTTTCATTTCTTCCAACACTGTAGCAATATAGTGCAGTAATGAAACTGCAAAATTTTAGGAGTGGAAAACAAAAGAGTACTGGGAGAGCAATGTTAAAAGCCTTTTTCTGTATTTTGGCCTTCATGTTTGCTTAATTTCATGATTGTTTTGGTAATTTGGTTGAAAGGAGGGGCCGGTTTCACTTGAAATGGGGGCGGGTGTAGGTGGGGGTTTTGCGTATGTTGAGAACTAAACCATTGTAGTTTAAAGTTCTTGGATTTACAAGCTGCTTTCTTACATCATTTATCTTTTATCAAAATTATTATGTTTTTACCAATTAGCAGTCCTAGTATGTAATATTAATTTGCTTAGAACTAAGTTGCTAAATATTTTATGAACAGATTAAGAGTGGTCAAGAGAGCACCTTTTCTCCAAGAGAAAATGTTGACAAAGTGGATTGCCGAAATAAGTACCTCAGATCTGCGGACCAGATGGTATCAAATGGATTGGCAACCATAAAACAATGGGCATGTTCAAAGAGAACTGGCCTTACAAGGAAGATCAGTGATAAGGACAACCATCAGCTTTCTGGAGGTGATATGTCAGCTGGCATGCAAAGTGACAATGATGTGTTGCCTCGAACTGATTCATTTAAAAAGAGAAGCTGTCTTGTGAAATCTCCAAGATCATCTGTTTGTTTGCCTGAGAGTAGCCAAAGAATGGGGAATATGCTGCTTGATCAGCCTCAAGATGAACATAGCGAAGAACCACCTTTTCTGCAAAAGAAAGTGGACTTTTCATCGTCTCAATCTCCACTCCCATCTAGCAAGAAGAGATCCCTAGTGTTACAAAGGTGCAAAGGAAAGCTTTTGAAGGTAGATGGCCATTCTGTAAACAATCGTCCGAAAATAACAATAGATCATGCACTTTCTGTGAAAAATATGAGAGTTGGGAGAAACACAGATAACTCTGAGATCAATTGTCAACAATCCACCCCTCATCCATCATTCTCCTCAAAAGCGAGGAAGTTTTCATCATTGAGGAAGAACCTTTCGTCCGTCAGTGAAGGGCCTGCTCGTGATGTTAAGTATAATTTGAAGTGGAAAACAGCTTCCTTTAAGAAGTCTTGTGTGAGCTCCAGCTCAGAATCTGAAGAAGGTGAAGCTTGCCAGACTGAAGGAGAGAAACATTGTTTAAGAGGAAATCCCAGAGAAACAAATATTCAAGGGAGCAAGAGTTGTGATAGGGTAATTGTTAAAACATCTGAAGTTTTGAACATCAGGAAAAATAGAGAGGGAATTATGGGCTTTAATGTGGAAGGCACTCTGGGCTTGAAGAGCTCACAATCCTCAGCTGTGACCCATTCTGATAATGAAACAGGCAGCATTTTAGCAGGTGCATCTGATGCTACAGGATCTGTGAAAGCGAATCATCAAAGTCAGAGTGATACGACTATGGATCCAGCTGCCTCTGAATTTGCTGTGAGGGGAGATTTTATGAGTTTTAGCAAGCAAATGGATGCTAGATCTGATGAGATGTCTGGGCCTGCTATGTCTCATTGCGAGTCACAATTGTTTAGCGAAGAGTACAAAGGATCCTTTCTTGGAACCAAAGCTGCAGCATGTTCACAAGATCCTATTTTAGGCATTGAAGGGATGATTGATGGCAATGTCCATGATGTTGCTGAATTAGGATCTAACGACGATGGGCAAGGAAATTACTTTTTGGAGGTTGATCCAATCCCCATACCAGGACCACCGGGATCCTTTTTACCTAGTCCTGGTCGTATGAGCTCAGAAGACCTTCATGGTAGTTCATCATTAACCAGCAGCAGAATTCAATCTTCTGCAGATCATCTCGAATTCGTTGATCAGGATTCTTCTGGTTCGCCTACTTCTGCTGCATCAACAGTTTCTAACTCAACTATGGCTAGAACTGGCTCAAGATATTCGGGGAATTTGTATGATGGTGGAAGGGATTCGTCAAAAATGCTCAAATGCCACACTGGCTGGGAAGATAAAAGGTCTAGCATTTCGGGCAGCACTGTTGATCTTCTGGTGGAAAATTCGTTCGCACTACGTCAGACTGCAAATTCAGGAAATGATAAAGATGGACTGGACAAAATTAATGCAAATACGTTATTTCCTGGAAAAGGAACTTTCAGATTTACAAATGATAAGCCATGTTGTTGTGTCGGGAAAGGAGGAGGAACATCTCAAGGGTTTGCTTTGAATCGAGAAGAGTCGCAGCTGTTACAGCGACGGGCCTTGGCCCCTTCACCTTTTCCTGCCAGTGAGAATCAGCTGAGCCTTGATTCATTCACGAGACCTAATAACATCTTATTGAAGAGCAACTCATTTTCTCTTAGTGACTCGAGTTCAGGACCTGAAACAAATGGCACCGCTAAATCATCGGCCACGGGATATACTCAATTTGGTATTTCTGCTGATTCTGAGTTCAAGCTCCCAACTCGTGATTCTGAGTCTTTTAGTCCATCTGCTTCTAATCCAGTTCTCAGGCTGATGGGAAAGGATTTAATGGTCATCAACAAAGATGAAGATTCCCCACTGAAAAGATCACCCCACTCAAATTCCACGAATGACCTGGCAAACACTAGACTTCGTAACGAGGATCTGAACTCCTTCTGTCAGGTGGATGCGCATAGTCGTCTTGTCTCTCACTTCCCTCAAAGTGGTGATCCAGTACAGCATTTTGATGTCAGATTGTTCAATGGTTTCAAAAGTCAAGACAGTTACTCAAGGCCACAAGTACAGCTATCCCCTACATCTCCAGCCTCATTTTCGTGTAAGAGTAATGGCAGTGGATTGATGGCTTCCTCTTTTGGCAGACAAGACTATTTAGGTGGGTGCAATTTACATACTGTGCGAAATGGACCAAATGAGACATGTGATATGAAGAAGTTTGTAGCCACTCCCATCTCTCATTGGAAAAATGCAACTTCAGTTGGGACTAATGCTGTCCGAGAAATTATTGTAATTGATGATTCTCCAGAAAACGAGGCTAATTCTCCATACACCACGAGCATGGGGAAAATGCAGATTAGCTCGGGCTATACCTCAAGGGTTGTGGATCTCTGTGACAATAGACCGCGTGGTGGATCTGGAGTAGCTCAGAATGCAAATTTGCCTACTCAAGTGAACGAGATTCCTGCCAAGACGTGGAATGTCAACCCAGACGGTTGTAGTTTAGTTCATCCAAGCTCTTTCTCGGCTTCCTCATCACCTGCAGGCCCTTTTAGATCATCTTTATATTATTCTCCAGGCTTTTCATAACCAAGAAATCGCCTTTTACATGGCTATTTCCTCTCGACTGACAAGAAAATGCGGCAAAGTTGAGCAGATGAGTTTTTCTAGTTTGGGTTTTCACTTTCATAGCGTTTGATGTTTACTCTAAACAGTACTGAAAGTACCATAGACATATATATATATATATATAAAGCAGTTTAATTACTGAGGCCAGTTGAAAGTTCCCTGGAGTGTCTAATGTATAAAAAGTCTTTAAATAATGAGTTGTTCCAAAGGATAATATGAACTTCCAAATTCGTTTCTTCTTAACATTTCTTTTTCTAGTTTAAAGGATATTGCTTTGCTTCTAATATAATGGTCATATACTAATGATGCTCTTTTAGCTGTACTGCTCAGACTCTCTAAAAATGTTATTGTTGCCCTCATATTGGATCCTTAAATAGTATGTGCTTTTGGAGGATCTGATACGCACACATCGACATTATTGAAGAGTCCGAGCAACATCATTGTCTTTTAGGATGGTAGAACTATTGCCATACTAGTGGTTTTAGATATTATTTAATAGGTTTGATGCAATGGCGTAGCCACACAATTAAGTGAAGGATGGTCAGTTAAACACCCTTTATATTCTGTATTGTTCAAAAATTACTTTTTATACATATATATATATATACTAAATCTTAACCATCTTAGTGAAATTTCTGGTTTTGCCGCTGCCACTGACTTGATTATTGTCTAGTTGAATGGAAAGATCAATTAGAGAACATTACAGGTTGTAAGTGAGTCAGTAGTGGGAGTAGTGGAATGACAGCAGCTTCATATATATATATATAAAAGTTGCGTTGCATGGCTATATATATAATCTTGATGTGACCTGCATTCACTTCTCTCAGCATTTGCACGTTTGATGGTGAAACAACTTAATATATACATTTTCTATTTTCATCATCAAATATCTATGCTTTTAGATCACAATATGTTTAGTGATATCTCTATATTTCATGTGGTAAGAAAAAGAGGAAGTATGAGAAGGTTAAAACACAATGTTGCTCGGACTCTTCAAAAGAAATCGTTTGGTGTGAGTCAAATGTTTCAATAGTTTATTCATTTTTTGAGAAGTTAACAGGGCGCAACAACATTTTTGAAAAGTCCAAAAAATATAATTAAAAATATTGCTTTCATGGATAAAGATGAAATAAATAGAAGAGGATTGGGGTTGATTGGTTGGGGGGGGGAGGGGCATAATATATAGTCATTTCTTGTTGTTGTGGTGTACGTGTACTTGGTGCATTTGTATTATTGCATGCAGGGAAAAAAGTTAACTCAGAGACGCTCCTTTATGTCTCTTTCTGTTTCTTTTAAGATGGTAAACGGAGGCGATTTCACGATTTGATGTGTTCAATCTTTAGATTTTTACTATTGAATCTATCATACATTACTATATTTTGTGTTGAAAATACAGGTTCATATGAATCCATTACTTATACTCAAATTTAATATTAGCTAGGTAATAGTAGTTGTTTTTACTACTAAAATGATAAAATCACTAAAATTATCCACATTTATGAGAAATTAAATGGTTCCACCAAAATACCCAAGGTTCTACTAGGGTTTTTACTGCGGCATATAATTATCTCCTTGAATTTTTGATGAACTAAGATTTCTTGACCACTTACAAAATAAATCAAAGAAAATAATCTTTTTTTTTAAGTGATCTATAAAATTATTTCTGTCTTGTAAGAAAATATATTTGGTGTTGTTTACCTTAAAAATCTTACATATATTTGGTGTTGTTTACCTTAAAAAAGTATAATATTGGTATGATCAAAATAATAGTAACTCATAATAATCCAAATAAGTGGGAAAAGTCCCAAGTTACGTACGTAGGGTTTGTTAGATATGAAATGGACACACAAGCACAATAATATATATAGGTAGCAAGCAAGAAAAATAGCCGTTACAAAATTGCAAGAAAATTATGATAGCGTGTACGACCAAACTTGTGGTTGTCCCTTTACACACACAGTCAAAAGTAAAACAAAAGATAGAAAAAAAGACAAAAGAGATGACTAGTGTAACATGTTTTTGGGTGGAAAACATGTGTCCCTCTACACCAATAATAATAATACTAATAATAAAATGAAGATGACCAGCTTGTCCTGTGATTTATGTAGGCATATAATACATAAATATGTTTTTTAATTTGACTTTAATTGATATTACTGCTGTCCAATTTTGAATATGCACAAATAGACACTGAAACTTGTATAAAGTTACACAAGAAGATACATTTATTTTGTGTGGCATAATACACATAAAACGCTGTGTAAGACATGAATTGTCATGATACCATGTTAAAACACATGTATCTATTTGCTCAACGTTATACAAATTTAAGTGCATATTTATGAACATCAAAAATTATAAGACATAAATACCAGATAATAATGGATGAGTTGGGGTGAGTTGGGGTGGGGGAGAGGACGGGGTGAGGGGTTGTGGGCAAGTTGGCTAGCGGGGGGGGGGGTGTAGGGAGACAAACAACATGACATACATGAAATTTGTTTTTCGTATTTTTTTCAAGAACGTCAGTTTTTTAAATATTTAATCAATTAAACGTGAGAAAATTAAAAATCAAATTAACCCTCCCCCAACCGCCTTGGTACTTGTAACTTTGTTGTTGATTGAGGATTTTGGCTGATGTTTTCTTAATCATCCCCAAAAACAACAGTATCATTATATTATATGTATTTGAAGGCTCATGACTATATTGATTTAATTATCCAGTATATATGACATATATATGCACTTCCAGACTAAATTGATCACATTCCCCACTAAACAAATTGTAGTGGGGGAAACCAATCGTATTTTAATTAAGGTCAAACCCTAGTACATGGATACAGATTAGTGTTTTTTTTCTTTTTTCGTGTTCATATTTTGATAAATAGATTTATTTGATATTTTTGTGAGTAAATCAATAACAAATATGTATCCCTTAAAATTAATCAAATATGTACACACACTAATACAAACATATGTTTATAGAAAAAGAATATATGCATGGTATATTTTGCACGGTACTAATGTTCATCATCACTTGTGTTCTCTTCTAATGTTTCTAAGTTCGTAACAAAATTTAATTAGGTTTTATGTCAATGACATATGGATTTCGTTTGCAATAACACCCCTCAAAATATAACCCTGATTCTGTTAATATGAAATACTTTGTGTATCGAATTGTCCTTTATATATAGAGAGTAGAGGCCTTTTCTTGATTGAAAAAACAAAAAACAAAGAGAAAGATGTGTGTCAAATTCAAATATTTCTCTGTAACCACAAAATTGGTTGAGTAAGAAGAATATTGTGTGTATCTAGAGATTCTAGTCTTGTGTCATAACACCACTTGAATGCGCACATATATATATATATACATATATATATATATATTTGTGTGTTAGTATCATAATATGCTACACCTACTTTTATTAACTAATATTTAAATTATTATCACATAACTTACTGTGTCCTGTATCTTTGACTTAATTTAACACAGTCCTGCGGGCTTGATTTTATTTTTGCATAGTTTAATTACATGGAATTTTATATACTTTTTTAATAATAGATAACGATAAGATTCAATTTCAGGATTTCTGTCTGTTATAGTATTATTAAAGTTAATGATCATTTCATTTAACTTTAGGCCATAAAAAATTATACTTTTATTTACTTAATTTTATTCGTAACAATATATTTGCATAGAAAGAGAAAAGACAAAGGTTGACGGTCTTTCTGATCCCATTTTTTCTACCCAGTTCGTTTTCTCTTTTCTCCTCCCACTTTTCATATATTTTGGTATAAATGAAAATACCAACTTTCTATGTGACCTGTTTATGAGAAGAAATAAATTGATCATAAAAATTAAAAGATATTTTGATATATTTGAGTTTATGATCATACAATTTAAATTTTTTTTTTACTCTCTTAAATTTCATGTCAAATCAAAATAGAATAAATAAATTGAAACGGATGAAATACTTGAAGAAGTCGCTCTCTTGCCTAGCCATCCATAAATAAATTAATTATATTCTAGTTAAAACCACAAAAAGTTTTCCTTCATTCTTTATTATCTAGTGGGTAGGTTTGGCAAATGTGGGACTACCTAACTCCTCCGTCTCTAACGAGAAATTTGCATAAATGACTCTTTTAAGGCTATTATTTAAATTTTGTTCATGTTATATTAATAGATAAATAATTTTGTCTGCAAAATTTATAGGAGGAATTAGGGAAGAGAAGGGAAGTAAAAAAAGAAAAAAAAATTATGTTGTTTCTACTGTTTTCTTATGAAAAGGGTCACAACTTATAGTATAACGTTTGCAATAAGCTACAAGTTGTCATACTAATTTAAAACACAAGTCACTTTAGATGATTTATTTATTTATTTTTAGAAAATTCACAAACCAAAAGACAATAAGACATAAAAGAATCCAACGCATTGCAACAGAGTTTTTCAAAAAAAAAAACGATTTACTATTAAAATTGTGATATACACATAAAAAATTAATAAATCAATGTTGGAACACATACAAAATGTTAAATATTATTCTTATATCTTGTTGAATTAAATTACTTACAAGTCTACAAAATGTGTCTATATTATAGTGCCACGATCATTTTCATAATAAATTTATTCAACAGCGACAAAATTTAAACAGTAACCATAATGAAGTGTTACATTTGTGCAAAATTTAGATGATTTAAGATGTAGCCCATAATCCTTATATTACCCAAGCAGTCAGGCCCATCTTACATAAATGAAGTTAGACCTTGGGGATAAAGCCCAAATAATTGGCAAAACGTGCATGGACTTATAGTTTTTTCAACAAGGATAAATACCACAAATTTCACTAATTTAGTTTTTTAAGTATTTGTATTTCAGAAGATATCTGATAACAAAAATATATGTATATATGTGTATCTAACTTGAAATATTGTATGAAATTATTAATTAGTGATAAAAATTTTTATTTTAAACTATAGAAAAAATTAATAAATATAATAGAAATGTTTGTGTAATTAGGTGGCTTTTCCTTTTCCTTACTAATCATATCTAAGTATAAAAAGGTCAAAACATTTACATAAATAATTATTCAAAACCTTACATTTTTTTTTATGTTTTAATTTATTTATCTGATTGTGATTTGATATGAAATTTAATGTTTTTCTTTTAATGCTATGATCTTATAGTATCAAAATATTAAAATTAAAGTGTTAAAGAAAGGGAAAAGGTATTTTTATTAAACGTACTAAAAGAACAAATTTAAACAAATTGAAACTCAGGAATATTAGTTATTAATTATTATTATCAAAAAGCGAAATTGGTGTCTTTTAAACTGACACATCACGATGTGCAGACATGAGTAGTTATTGTCTTTTGGTCAAAACACTCTGGTCAAACTTTTAACAAAATTCACAAATATGCCATCAGAACCGACCTCCGTCACCACGGCCACCTACACCACCATCCCGATTTCCGGCGGTGATGTCATCAACCGGTCCATTCAAAATCTCTACACCTTCCTTTCCCGAAGTCGACCGTGGCCGGAATTTCTCGCCGGAGCAAGCGCCGTGGACATTCCGACATCCTTCTCCGATGCTGCAATTCGCGTCCGCCGGAACTTCAAATACTTCTCCGTCAACTATGCCATTGTCATATCTGCTTGCGCAGCTTGTTCACTAATCGGATCACCTGTTTTATTGATTTTCGCCAGTTTGATTTCTGCGTCATGGTTGATTCTTCTGTTCTTCCGGGAGGATCCTATGGTTGTTCTAGGGCATCAAGTTAGCGATCTAGCTGTAATTTCCGTTCTGGTGACTGTTTCTGCAAGTACTGTTTGGTTTACCGGAATTTTAAACAATTTGATGATTGGTATAGTGATTGGAGTTTTGTTGTCAGTGATTCATGGAGGTTTGAGGAATCCAGAAGGGTTGTTTGTGGATGAAGACGACGCCGTTTCTACTGGATTGATTTCAAATGCTGAAAGAGGATCTTCTTGATTTGCCCCTGCCAATTCATTCAACTGACTCACCAAAATTATTTGATTCTTCTTTAGTTTTTTGTGTTTTTGTTGATTGAGAGCTGTGTTCATATGATACATTTGGTGTGAATTACTGAATTAAAGGAAGAGATTTTGCTAAAAGATTTGATTTTTTTGGTTGGTTGTTGATTTTTATTGGAAATAGTCTCTCCACGATAAGGTACCCTTATTGTTGTTGATTGTGAGAGCGAATTTACTGAGTGTTTTGGTTTTGTATGCAAGGAAGAGATGCTACAGGTTCCAAAAGTTTACAGGAAAACCTGTTGCTACTGGTGCTCTTGTGCCTTCTTTGACAATTTGTTTCAATGAATTTGTTCAATTTCGCGCTGTTTCTCCTAAGTTGAGCTTCTGTTGATTGAGAAAGTAAACTTTTGATGACTGGTTTGTCTTTTTTCTTCCAAGATAAGCTTTTCCTTAGTTGTGAGATAAGTTAAAAAGACAAATCTTTTTAATGGCTTAATGAGGCAGAACTGGTGTGTAGTAAATGAATGAATCAAATGCCATGGGTCATCAGTTTCATCCAACTAGAGAAACAGTATCAGACATACAATGTAGTGCACAACATGGCAGGAAAGATACTGCAAATGTTGTAGGTTGATCATGTGACAATTGGTTAAATACTTAAATTTGCTTAATCAAATGAATAAATTGCTGAAATCGATATGCATTTCGTATAAGTTGAACTGATGTGGTGAAAAGTACTTGATAATGGATGATTTCTATGTTACATGAACTAAAGAGTGGATTGCTTGGCCACAATAAACAAAACTGAGCCACCAAAAAGGGGAGTTTTGGGCTCATATTTTGCTCCTCATCCTTACTAATTTGGCTAGTGTTTGTTGAGCAGCCAAAGTTTGAGCATGGTTATGACCCAGCATTACGGTTCGGATACTAATGCAGGTTCTGCAAAGATCCTCTCCGCTATCAAAATGGCCTCCTCTTAGTAGCAGCTTTGCTCTAGTTTCCAGCAGGGTAGCTTTCAATAATGTCACCTCTTGCCAAACATACTCGTCCACTCTTTGGTTGGATTGCAGCTTCTTTTTCCAGCACAGAGATCCGTGGCACCAATCCTGTATTTGAGAAACAAATGACTTCTCTGCTTCTTCGAGCACATTTGTGCAGACCTTCAAGAGTTCCAAGGCCGAGTTGCATCTTGAGAATGTTGTGAAGGCGCTAATTGCCAAAGGAAGAGCTGTTTTTCTGATGAAGAAAACCATGTCCATTGCCTTGAGCTGAACTACTGGTGGTTCGGACTTGAAACCAAACACAAGGAAAGCACATGCCCAAAGATGGTCAGAATCTGTTATCGGGTTTCCAAGTTTCCTTGCACCTTGTACATTGGCTTTAGCAGCAACTAGTCCATCTTTCCTTTTAGCAAAAATCTGCGTGATGGGATGGAATTGTATCCAGCATCCTGTTTGCCTGTTGGCTTTTCGTGCCAAACCCAGTTTAACTAGAAGTAGTGCTGATTCCTCTTCGCTCTTCCATGCTTGGCTTGTCAGGCAATGGCCTGAGTAGAAGCATAGAGCAACCTTCATACATTTAGTCCACTTTTTGAACCTGTTTCTGTTTACAGGAATTTTCTTTGAAGCTGCTGCCAGTAAATTCACCGAGATAGGTGCTGGAGCAAACCATGCTCCTACCTGAAGCATTCTTGAAGCAACGGAGTCCCTGCTATCGTTGCTTTGTTGCAAGAGGGCTGTACAAAAAACCAATGTTTTCATTAAAAATGGATTGGTTCTACAGAATTGTTGATGTGGAATGGATAGATTACAGCAACTTGTGGTTTCTTCAACTGGAACCTGATTCACAGCTTCAAAAAGAGCAGATGGCAAAATTGCAAGCTCCGATAGCAAGGAACCAACCACCCACAGACCAAAACTAGACCTTCCCAATCTCTCATCAAATTTATGGAGGAATTCTACCTCAACAGCCGGATACTCCTTTTTACGTCTTCCCCTTATCAAAATCATGGCATCAGGTGTGGCCAATGGCTGAAGCTGCAACGGATCAAAGTTCATAACCCGGTTGAGTTGTGTTGTGATAATGACATGGGTACCACCAGTGTTAGTTGGTATCAAATCATGAAGATCCTTTCCTTCCCACCACTCCTTCTCAGTCTCTAAATTGTCTATAATTAGTAAATATGGCATGTCGCGGAACATCTCCCTTTTAACTCTCTTGAATGCTTCTGATTCTTGCTCATCAAAACTCCTTATCCTCCCTCTTTCCTTCTCAGCATCGGCACTCACATCCAGCTCCAAATTTAGAGACAAGTTCAATATGTTCTGTCGAAAGTAGCGAGCTTCACCCCCTACCCACAAGACCATCTTGTACCTTTGTGAATACCTGTAAGCAAATTCCAAAGCGAGGTCTGTCTTTCCAACACCAGGCAAGCCATTTATGCATACAACACTCATACTCAAATTCTTATCCTTCCCACTTCTTGATTTTCTGTACTTTGGCCTCTTCAATGAATTTCGTTCGACCCAAGCTTCTTTATTTGTTTCCGTGTTCTTTCCTATCTCTAGATTTATGTATTTGCCTCTGCCAGCATCAGCTTCACTTTCATCATCTGCTAGACCTTCAGATTGTCCAGGTGTTCCTCCTTTGACAATTGGGACTGCACTTTCTTGCTCGAAAGAATCCCCAGAGCCAAAAAGAGTCGTCTCTATATCGATAATTTCTTTCTCTCTTCCCACAAAACTTTTATTCCTTGGAAAGGGCAACTCTTCAAAGCCTTCTGTACACTTTTCTACAACACTTTTCCTGCCAAGTTTGGCCCTTAATATCCCAGCTGTTTTCGAAACACAGGATCTCCAATTACTCTCATTTGTCTCCAATCTAAGATCATGGCACTTTAGTATTACATCCAGTGCCTCTTTACATTTCTTGGTATCACCATTACGGTTAAAAAGACTTGCAATTTCATTGGCATCCGTGTTAAAGAACAACGGAATCAAGTTCTTCTTTTGCGCGAAGAATCTTATTTCCTCCAAGCTAAGATGGTTGAAAAAGCTACAACCAGTTACAACTATGACACCAAAGGTTACTGAGCATATAACTCGGTCAGCAATCTCATGGCTTTGATTATCTGCATACTTTGCTCTATCAGCAATAAAACAAGCAATTCCCTGAAGCTCAAGTTCTGATTTGAGCCACTTGCAGAAGCGTACTAAATTCGGGTTCTGACCATGGAATCCTATATACACATCACAGCTTCTAAGTTTGGTATTGGAAGCAGGTGAAATGGAGCCCTTGGCAAACGAAATTCGAGGGACAGGGAAAGAAAAGGATATCCTGGGATCAGTCTCCGGTCCTGAAACAGGGACACAGGTGACAATCTTGAGCTTTGTGTCTGTAGGATCATCAGAAAAATCATATCTTTCTGGTGGTGGAGTGTAGGAGGTGCTGGGAACATCATCAGATTGCGAACCGCAGTATGAGACTGGTGGGGATGGATGGACAACTGAGGTAGGAGGAGCAATGGGAGTTTCTTGATTTTCTTGAGTTGGATTTGTAACTAAAGTGGCCCTTGGAGAAATGTAAGGTGATTGTAATGCTGAAACAAATGCAGAAGATGGAGGAGAGATAACAGAAGGGGAGTTATATGGTGATGATGTTGCTGTGTTTGCTATCAGTTTCTTCTGACCTGAATTTGCAATCTTGATGGTGAGGGATTGAGTATCAACAATAGGAGTTCCCTCTTCATCCATTCTCAAAGTGATGAATGGGGAAGCAAGGAGGTAACCAAAATGCTATATATTTCAGTAGTTTTGAAGAAGAAAAAAAACTGATCTTTTTTCCTGGGTTCTTGATATGGAGTTTCGTCAGTTGCAATTAATTTGTGGGGTTGGGATCAAAAACACTCTTTTTCAAGAATCAGATGAATGCAACAGTAAAGACTTTTGAAAGCAGAAAGAAATCTACATGTGAATATCATATCATCATCTTCTAACTGTGGGCCTCCTTAAGTCAGAACTCAGAAAAACTTGAATAAGAATAACTTAAAAGGGTGTACATCTACATTGAAAACAAGAAGAAGTCTTTACCTAATTTGATCCATGTAGCACATATTAGTTCCTCTCAAGAGGCAAAAGAAGGAGAGAAAAAAAACTGTTTTTTTGTTTACTTTACCTTGATTTGGTTCATTTGCAGCCAAGAAGGAAACAGAAAGAAAACATCATTTGATTTGAGTCTGCTACCCTAGGGATACAATCTTCATGACCCCTCTAGCTTTACAGATGGGGAATCTAGTAGATGAGTTGGATCTATGAGGTTTTTGAACATAAAATATAACAAGAAAATGCTCTCAAAAGAAGCTGCAGATTGTAAGTGGTTAAGTGGTGTAATATTTTATGTGCTTTAGTTTAATACCTTTATCTTGGGCTTAGCCATTCTTTTTGTTTTATGTGTTGTAAGATTTGCATATTTGAACTTAGTAAAAGCAATATTTATGCATTACTATATAATTTTCACAGTGTCACAGAGTCCAAAGGTTGGTCAGAATGAATACAGAGAGAGAAAAAAAGACATTGGGAGAGTAACCAAAGTAGAGGTGTTAGTGAATTTTGAAGTTGAAATTTGAAATTTGAGTTTTTAGAATTTGAAATTATATTTATTTATATATTTTACTCTAAAAAAATTGAATTAAACAGTTATTCAAAAATATACGCTAATTTCAAAATATACTTCAAAACTAATGGTTAAACGCTAGCTTAAGTTGTAAAGAGAAAAGGGGATTCAAAACAAGAAATACCTCTCTGAATGCATAAAACCAAATATTGTTGTTTGCAATGCAGGTTTGCTGTCTCTCTCTATTCATGTCTGATAAAGTTTTCATTATTTGCTCTGGGAATTGGACCAAAGACCAGTCCAACATTGAGCACTAAAATCATCAATAATTTGAAAGCTCCCTCTCTCAATATTTGTGTATTTATATATTAGTGTTTCTCATTTCATTTCATCTTCACTTAATTTGTTGAAAAGACTTTTGTATTAGCATTTGTGTAATAGAAGTGAACTGTTCCAGTTAGGATCGACTTATTTTAAGTAACTTATAAGTTGAAAACTGTTTATAAGTTTTAAAAAAATAAGTAGGTACAGTTCAACTTATTTTTTTGACTTATAAGCTGTTTTCAACTTATTATCTGCTTAAAATAAGTTCATCCAAACAAACTCAATTATTTATTGAGGCTTATTTTAAGCACAAAATGATTTTAAGTTGGTTAACCAAATACTTAAAAAAGCTAAAAACATCTTATAAGTAACTTATAAGTCAATTCAAACAAGCTTTTATTATTTCAATAACTATTTGTGATAATTTTTATTTTACTGAAATGATACTTATTTTGAGACGGAGAAAGTAAACAATAATAATTGAAAAGGATATTGTTGAGGAATATGCATTCACTGTAAAAAAGGAAAGACAGGAAAAAATAGGCCAACAATAGATTCATCATGGGCCCTTGCTAGTTGCTACCAGTTGGCCTTCAAAAGAGAAATTTTTAGTTAGGTTAGATTAAGGATTCCACCTTTTGTGCAATAAAAGCTTTCTCCCTTTTACAAGATGCTATAGTATGATGATGGCCACTGCCACATCAGTTTAATGGTAATATCTGAGCTAGGCGCACGTTATAAATTTAAATTTTATCATAAATAAAATATTGATATTTAAGTACAGAAAAATAAAGAGATACTATATCGATTTTTAATTTATTGTGCATAAAAGGATGATACTTAAATGGAGAAGGATATATAAAAAAAGGGCTTATTACCTATGAAGTTTTAAAGTGTGTCTACAAAAGGTCGATACTTAATTGAAACATGATAGAGAGACGAATTTATTATCCATCAAATTTTAGATCATATACGCCAATAATTAATTTTTTTTCAATATGTATGAGTTAGATACGTATTACATGTTTGATTCTTACCGTAAACAAGACACGATAAAGAGTCAGACTTATTATCCATCAAATTTCAAATAATATGGCACTGACATTTGGAAATTTCTACTTTGACTTAAACAGTAACCCCTCTAGTTGAACTTTTGTCGGTAAGTTTATTGGAATCTTTATTTTGAGTTTTTTTTTATTTTACTTTACAATTATTTTTCTTGGCTTAATTTCATTTTGACTTTTGATTAAGCAAATTATTTGTAATAATTATGATGATATTATGATTTATGATAAGTTTCATGAAGATCTGTCATTTTAGCATTTCTTATTCTTACAACCTGTCTGTTCCATGTGCACACAATACTTCTTAATTGGTGTTGGAATTTAATATACTACATCTCACCTGAATTTTCTTTTCTCTAATAATTATAGAATCATTAAAAAAATCATGTGCAAATGTGTTGTAATATTGAATTTTCAGCCTAATAATTACATTCATTTTTTGAATGTTTTTTTTTTAATCCCTTCGACGAATTCTGATTATGACTAATGTTTCACTAACTAAATAGACATGGGAAAAAGCTACTCGTCAAAACAAAAATAGAGTATATTTTAAATTAAATTCGACAAAATATATTCATTAGAAATATCTCTATAAAAAGTTAAATGTGATTAAGTGATGAACCAATGCCTTTTTAGGTATTTCTATATTATCTAATACGTCTCTTTTTATATATATTATGTATCTTTCTTTTTTTTAAAATTCAAGAGAAAATTACGACAAAATGCACTAATTCAACTATAACCTCTTTAAATACAAGTTAAACAAAAAAAAAACTCTTTAGTAGGTGGTCACGCTTACTTTAATATAAGGAATTGGAGAATGTAAACATGCATTAACCATTTAATTTATTCAACTAGGGCATAAAATTATTTTATGGGTAATATATTGGAAATGGAATCCCCATTTTATTGGAATGTAATTGGATTGCAAAGTATAAATTGTCTCTCCACACTCCACTACAAGACATATAATTTTAGATTGATTGGAACTAAATGATTTTGATTGAAATTAGTTTAATAGTTCCATGGTGATGATTTTGATTGAAATTAGTTTAATAGTTCCATGTTGATGTGTTTCTTTTTTTCCAACTAAATTCATTGAACCAATTAAAAAACATTTAAGTGTCTTGGTACAGTTGTCATTATCCTTTTTTTTTTTTTTTTTTGGAATTTCTACTTTGAATGTAACAAGTTTATCTACAAATTTGTATATTGATCTTTACACTTCCCCAAAATATAAAAAGTGTCAAGAAGGATAGGAGAAATATACACATGCACATATATCATCAAATATTTCGATAATCGTTATTATTTATAACAATATTTTACTATACTAGTTAAGTCTTTTTTGAAATTTAGATAGCGTTATTTTACTATAACAAACAAAAAAATTTAAACAAACAACATTGTTATAGAGCTATTTATATCTTTCTTGGTCATTTTCATTTAAAAAAAATAATTGAGTACAATAGTTAAATTTAGTAAACTTATGATAATTTTAAATTCTATGGTAATGTGTAGTCATGTCACATAGCATTAATATACACATACTAAAAATACATAGAAAGCCAAGTGCACATTGACTATGACTAAAAGCAAGTCCATCTAGACTTGCTCGTTGGACCTCACAAATCAAAATATATCCACTTATTTTACATTTGTACTATATATTGAGTTAGCGGCGATAAAATTTAAATAGTAATCTCAAAAAATAATAATAATAAAGCTTTACATTATTGTCAATACATATTACTTTAAAAAAAGATAGTCATTAGTATAATTTATCTTTACCCTCTAATTGTCAAGTTGCTCGATAAAGATAAATGATACACTTATCTTTTTAATGAATGCATGTCACAGATCGATCAATTATCATTCATTCATGATTTCTAGCTCTGCTTCTACAATCTTCATTTTACTATTTTTGTTTTTCGTCATAGTATTTAATATCCCAGAACAGTTAAATCATATACTAGTTTTTGTTATTTAATAAAAGTATCCTTTTCATTTTTTAAAAATAAATAAAGATGACTATCAAAATGGGAAATTTACATAGATATACTATATTAAGAAAATATTTATCATATATAACAATAACATTTTTTTCATTGGATATTTATAATATAATTTTAATACATATTAGCGAAATAGTCAATAAAGCACATATAATTCAAATTTTATACACTTTAATATCCTTATAATACATTTTGTCAATTTCTTATCAAACAAGCATAATATATTTTAAAACACTTATAATACAAATATATTGCATGCATAATTCACTTTTAATACATATCAGATTTATCATAGTATTGCTATAGATAGTAATAAATAAAAAATATCGCTAAAATCAATAATTATTTATTAAAAAGTGTTTACCCAAATAATTTTTTCTATCAAAATTACGAGTACGGGCTAGATATGGCCCAAAACAATGACTTATTGGGCCTGGTAAGAAGAATGGCTGACTTGCCCATTTCCATGGTAAAGTTTTCACGGGTTATCTCTTTAATGAACAGTTGTTTAATAAATAATGTATGATTTACATAAATTACAGGGTTAATTACAATGTTTCTTCACTATTTTTCAATTTACAGAAATCTCTTAAAAATATGGTAATTCGGATACATTAATTCAGTAATTCGAATACATTAATTAGAGTTTTATATATCAGTAGGTAACATTTAAAGTATGATACATTGAACATAGAGATAATTTATGAATCAAAATTAATGTATCCAGATTACTAAATTAATGTATCCAGATGAAAAGAAAGAATTTTTGAATTTTTTTAAAATGGATGAGAGTAATGAAAAATATGATAAATAAAGGAGTGTAATTAGCTAATTTTTCCTTTAATAAATGACCTTCTGTTATTTCTCTTATAATTTATAAACATTTTAGACCATAACTAAAGATTCATTTTGATGAACTGAAATTTATATGAGAAAACGTTAGACTATTGTTTAATTTTTTGTGATCTATTATAAATGTTAGATGCACGATAACTTAATCTTATTTGTAAGGTCGAACAATATATAAACAAACATTAAATCCGAGTCTAACGTTATTTTGAAAGTTAATTTTCTAAGGCTACATATGTACAACTTTTAAGAATATGAATGAAATTTAAATAGGGAAATTTGTCAAAGCCTTTGGATTAGTATTATCGGTAATTAACAATTAAATTTACAAGTATTTTAGTGCTTTTCCCTATCATCGTAATTGCCACTTCATATAGTTTCCTCTAAGACGAAAAATAATAATAAAAAATTATCGAGACCTTTGGGTTTTGAAGTAATTTATTATTGTTCTATTGATTTTTAGCATTTGACTTTAAATGTTATACCTTTTTTAGTACGTGCAAATAATTAAATTCGTGAATGTTATTTTATCCTAAAGAATTTATAGAACTTATATTATTTTGATACGATTTAAATAAATTTATTGTATTATATTATTTATAATTTTTTGAAGTTTTCACATATATCTATACTTTTGAATTGAATGTATTAAACTCGTGAATGTTATTTTATTCTAAAAAATTTATATTATTTTGATACGATTTAAATATATTTATTGTATTACATTATTTATATTTTTTTGAAGTTTCCACATATATCTACACTTTTGAATTGAATGTTATAATTGAATATAACTTATTTAGTATTTATGATGCATTCATCAATAAAGATTATGATGTAATAATAAGTATTCACTTATTTTAAATCATAAATCTCGGAATAGAATGTTGAATGTATAATACTTTTGATAGATAGTATTTTTTATTTTTAAAGGTGAGACTTTCCGAAATAAATTCGAATTAGGAGCATAATTAATGGAAACGAGGGAATAGTTATAGTTATACGCTTAAAAACAATAAATTTTAGCAGTTCCAGGCGGCTATAAATTTCCCAAATCCGTTCGAGTTCTAGGGTTTCCATAATCTCAATTCTCTTCGAATTCATCAAAATCTCTTGGAAATGCAGCACAATAATGAATGAAAAGGTACGCTCAGTTACTTATATTGCTTCTCCCTTTCCTAATTTTTCGCATCTGCAGTACAAATTTTTACAATGAACGAATTCAATTTTGTTCCATATGATGATTGTTCAAGCTGCAAATTATCGAAGAAATCATAATTGATATTGCGAGAAATTTTGTTTGAATTGTTCTCCGTCAGCTGGAATGATGGTTGTTTGTTCTCGATCTTGATCTGGGTTCGTAAAAAAAAGGTTTAATTAAATATACATTTTTCTCTAGTGATGGACTTGGAAGATCAAAATTCAGCTAGTAAATCGGTCCAGGATAATGAAGAAATGACCACACCGGCAAGATTTGAAAATGGTAATCAAACCAAGGTAGAAAGTAGTAATGGGTCTAGTCCTCCTGGGGATAATAGTAATAATAATAATTTAGATGACGTAAAAGGCAAGGGAATTGAAATTAAGGAGGTTGAGGATTATTCAACTCCGCTGGTCAAATCCTCTCCAACAACTAAGGGGTTCGGGTTAAAGAAATGGAAAAGGATGAAGAGGGACGCACAGCGTCAGGATGGGGATAGTAGTGTAAACAGCGGTAAGCTGTTGAAACGGGGTTTGGCGAGTGAGGTTGATAATTCAGGAAAACCTGTAAATTTTTCTGCTGGAAGGATCCAAAAAAGTGATGGATCTGTTTCATCTACGAATGCAGTATTCAGGAATACTGGAGTTCTGGTTGATGGCTTTGGTGTAATCGCTGACTCTGGTTTGGCTATTGGGCCGTTTTTCCATGCTGTATCGGAATCAGAGAACAGCGAGGATCGGAGTAGTAGGTCTTCTACTGCAGCTATTGCGCCAAAGGCAAGGTATGAAGCACCTGTGCCCCCTGGTTATCCATCTGAAAAGCATTGGTTGAGGAGTTTGAGTGGGAAGAGCTTGAGCACATCAGCTCAGAAACCTCATCAGGGAAAAGGTCGGGCTGAAACTAGTAAAAAGCCTAGAGGAGAAAGGGTCAAAATCGAGAAGCAAAACTCTCGGTCCAGCATGGAATCTGACTCGCAAAGCTCTAATTTTCTCTTTATGCAGGGTAACTTTGCTACAAGTAATGGTACAAAAGGTGAAAGGTCAATGATCTATGATGGAGAATCCAGTGATGAAGCTCAGGACAGAGAAAGACCAATTGTTGAGGAACTTCAGGCTGGTCTCGAGAGAGGAAATGATAGGGAGTCTGAAAATGTGTCACAAGAAGATCTAGCTGCTGAATCTCCATGGGAAGTTGAGGAAGAGAAGAGTGAGAATCACGGTTCATCTACTGATCACGATCCACTGATGGAATCTATCTTCAGCTTCCAGGCTGCTCAAGAAGCTCTTGCTAGTGGTACATCCTTAGTTCTTGTTGAACATTTCAACTTTACTACTGCTTAAATGATATATATCAATGTAATAAATGATTTGCCTCATAAATATGTTCTACTTTGTATATTCCGTATGTTGCACTAGGTGGTGTCTTTCTGGTTGGATCAATATGCTAAGAGGATGGTTCTTATGTTTGACACTTCCTATTTGGGCATCACTCAAGAAATATGTGCTAGCATCATTATAGGAACAATAACATCAAGTCTATTAGTCAGTGAATCTTTTTTAGGAGGTGGCATTTATAATCCTTGTAATGTACATATGCATAAAGAATCATTTGGAGATGGGCTATGCGTTCTCCTCTTCAAGGAGGCATTTAATCATTTATATTTGGTTATCATGCTGTATGTGTGTGCATCTCAGACCATATTGTTCTTTTCTTTTTGATAAAACAGTTTTTATGTGCCTAATGTCATGTATTTTGCAATTTACTGTTTTCTTTAATATTATCGTTGGTATAATAACTTCAGGATTACACTGTGAAGATGTTGATATTTTATATATTTCTGTTAGCAATAGTGGATCTTGTTGAGAATGTATTTACTGATACAGAAGCCACTTTTAACTTAAAGCATGTCTAGCAAACCATCGATGAAGTTCAATCTCATGTTAATTGGAAACAGTCTGCATAAGCTTATTGTCTTTCTGTGTCTGTCTGGACTTGATACCACTTCCTTCTCTGACCCTCCGTGTCACACAAGTACGCTTAACTTTCTTTTATCTGCATCCAGACCTTCCATTTAAATCTGTTTAACCTGCTATAGGATGTTCTTGGGGTGGTAGAGATTGTAGTTTGAAGAATTCAATTTCTGACCGTGAGAAAATAAAATTAGGATATCAATCCCACCTCCTTTGGTTATGGAAGAATTAAGTTTATTGCTGAATAGTTATTCAGAGCTGACCTGCCAGTGTAGTAAGTTAGCCTCGCAGGCAAGAGAGCATCACATTTGGGACACATGGGTAAGAAAGGCCTAACCATTTCTCAGTAAAAGAGGCGCCCTCTCTGCAAACAAGGTACTGTTAAGATGGATAGGCATTTTAGTTCCCAGGGTTGGCGCCTTGTGTGGCTCGAACTACTTTATGAGGCTTATTTGGGATTTTAGCCTGCTCTCACTCCATCCAAATGTCTCCCTTCCCACGGTTTTGTGGACTTTTCCTGTTGCACGAACCATCCAAAAACCTTTCTTTACACAAGACTGCAGATAGAACAAATTACGGAGAAGCAAAAGTCATTTTATGTGAGGTTGAGATTCTTGGTCAAAAATAAAAATTGTTTCTTGCTTTTGAAGCATTAGATGGTCAGACTTAGGTGCTTTGCACTACCAGTTTAGTAATCCCTATCATTGAACATATAAGGATATTTGGTTGTCGGTGTTGGTCCTGTTTGACCTCAGAAGCACATTAAAAGGGAAGTACATATTATATCATTTGAAGTAGTTGACCAGGTCCTTTTCTGTGAATGTTCTTGTTTTTGGATGAGCTTTTCTATGTCTATGTTTTTACTATGCTTAAAGAATTTTTACTGATCTGTTTACTGGATAAGTATATCCATTGATTTTTGGTGGTTCACTAGCATATTACTTGAGCTTTCCTCGTCTGTCTGCCTAATTTAATCAGATAAACCATTAAGTTTTTTTAAAAAACTCGTTCAATTTCTTATTATTCATGCACTTGAGACTAATTTTGTTGTTGTGCTTTCTCCACAGAAATTCAGAAATTCAAAGAAATCGGAAAAGATATTATCTCTGGTCATTCGCTTGAGGATGTTGGTATACCTTCAACTTTTACTACAGATGACTCAGATTTCCCTAGACCAAGCGCATCCGTTCTTTCACAGAACTGGAATGGTGCTCAACATTCTCTTAACTCTTTGGAGTCTGAAGTGTTTAGCCTAAAGCAGAATATATTACTGTTGCAAAACAAGGTTCAGAAGGCAGCTGACCTGGTTAAATCCAAGGAAGCAAGAATTACTGAACTTGAAGCCATTTTAGGTAGTAGCTCAAAGAGTGAAGAAGAGGTTATTGAAAGCGAGTTCGAGGGTCTCTTCAGACAGAAAATAGAAGCTGAAGTTCAGTATTTGACAATGTCAACAACAGCCCAACAGTTGAGTAGTGCAGCAGTGGATCAACTTACCCTCTTGGAAGAACAGAAGACCTTAGCTATAGAACAAGCACGGATGGTGCACATGCTAGGAGATGCCGAAGCAAAGGCTACAGTGCTCAAGACACAAGCTGTGAAGTTGGAAAGTTACTGTGAAGATTTAGCAAGCACTGATGAAAAGCTAAAGCTACAGAAGAAAGTCTGTAAGTACAGTTGGTGTTTTTTCATACAGTTGGTGTTGTTGGCCGTTGTCGTCGGACTGTTTCTGATGCAGATGTCTCTTGATCATGATGAACTTGTACCCACCTAATGTTAGAGAAGTCCCTTTTTCTCTTTTCTTTTTTCTTTTTTTCTATCATCAGCATCGTTATCATTTAATGTTGAAAATGTTAGATTAGTTTGTTTTAGATGTTTATAGATATGGCTGAAATACCTACTTCTCATTTTGTCAAGTCTTTATTCAAGCACATGATTGAAGTTCATGCAGAAAAGCCTGACCTTCAGCCATAGAAACTTCAAATACCGCATGGCTGGAGTTGTTTCGAGGTGGATGAACTTGCAAATTTGTATACAAGGGTGGCTCAACTCTAAAGCCACTAAAGCAGTGGCTTTAGGACCCAAAAAATAAGAAGCAAAAATCCCCCAATACGAAAACATACAAAAAAGAAATAAATTCGACCGATTAAACGAAGAACCAACAGCACTGAGCAGACAAAAGATGAAGGAGGTACATATACATATGTTAAAATGTTAATATTAATTGTGAAGCACCGCCAATAGCACACTTGGAAGAAACCCTAAGTAGAATTTATAAAAATTATGTGTTGATTGTTATAGGTCGTTGCTAATCGTTTAGTAATTATTACGCACATATTTTTGAAATTTTATTATTGCTATAATTATAATAAAAATTCGTAAACAGTTAAATTTATAGTTACTTTTTATTTCTTAATTTGTTTAATTCACTTCAATTTGAATCATTCATATCTTGAGATTGACTTTGTACAATTGTTTTTAATTTTTTCAGATATTTTATTAAACATTTCAAGCTCAAACTAATTAGATTATCAAATAATTAAATTTAAATGTCTTAACTTTGAATGTCTTCTAAAGGTAACAATCACTATAATATTGATTCTTGTAATTTAAAGTATTACGAAATATTATATAAGAAAAAAATGATACTCTAATTGACATATTTAATGAAATGAAGTCTTGACCAATAAACTATGTACTTTAGTATGAAAAATATTAAATGTTAAAGTAAATATTAAATTACAGGTAGTTGATCAGTTATGTATCATTTTCCTTCTAAGGAATTACGGGGCATTTTTTTTTTATTTACTTTAGAAGGAGGATAAAAATCTGGCACTGACATATGATCCCATAAATACAATTTTTGTTTTGCTATCTAATTATAGTATCCTCCTCCTATTTAATACTTAGTGTACCACCATATATTATTTCCAACTACGTTATTTGACTGGACTATATAGCCAATCAAATATAATTTACACTTTAAGGGTTTGTTTGGTACGAGGGATAATGAATAATTAATTTAAAATTAATTTTAGAATGAATTTATCTCATCGTAAAATAACTTATCTCGGAACTTGCGTATTTCGAAATTGTAGTGTTGTTCTTATCCAACATTAAGATAATGTGGTGAAATAATAATTCTGAGATAACTTGTTCCCAAATTAAATGAACTCTTAAGAAATTAGATGAATTAGTACCCCATATAACACCTATGCTTTGGTCACAAGCAAGTCTTGATCGATTATGTGGTTCTTCACCGATCATGACGCTTCATTTAAAATGTTCTTATAGTAATAGCACAATTTTTTTCTTTCTAAAATCACATCTCACATCAGATTTTGAGATGCAAAGATATTTCCATCCTTAATTTTATACTTTTAATGCATCAAAGTTCAAATGACGAATTTTAAGTCGTTGAGAGAGATTTATAATGAAAATACAAAAAACAATTCTCACTCCATCCTAAAATACTTGTCACATTTTGTTTTTTAACAATTAAACAATATAAATTTTGGTCAATGTTTTAAAATATATTCTTTTACTATGTTGATATAAGAAAAATTCCAATTTATCGTTACATAATCATTAGTTTTAAAATATTGAATTAATTAAATTAAATTAAATTTAAAAAATAAATCAAAATAGTTTTAAAGAAACAAAATATGACAACTATTTGGGGACGGAAGGGAGTATTGAAAATTGAATTATGGATATTAATATGTGGATTTGGGCGGTGTGAATAAAGGCATGACTATTAAGAAACACACAATTAGTAAATGACCACTTAATTAAGGTAATGACTAACTATTTTCCACATTCAAAGTAAAAAATTAAATGCACACGGTTAAAAAATTATGTAAAGAGTTTTGGTAACTTTCATACTCCTTGACAAAACTTTACATTTAATTGGGTAGAGCTTTTAGTAAAAATAAGTGGGGGGATATCTATGAAGATAAATACCAAAGTTATTTGAATTCACAAGAGTTTTCATTTGATTAGGCTACCTCTTTTCTTTTGGTTTGATTTGTACTCAAAATCTTAAAAGATTGAGAATAATATTCACCTTCTAAACATATCCTACAAAACGAATCATCAATAATAATTAACATAAATAGGAAAATCTTCAAAATAAAGAGATAATAATACTATGAGTAAATTTTTATTTTTTGTTTTTACAGTATACGATTCTATTTAATCTTCAATTAGTTAAAATATGTGTTTACGTTACATCTAAAATTATTATAAAAATATGGACTAACAATTAATGTAATTTTCACAAGTGGAGTCTGAATCTTAAACCTATCTTGTCAAGGTAAAAAGTTTGTTTTTCAATAAACCTTTCGACTCAAGTTTAACATAATGTATACATAAGTAAAATAGTAATTAATTCCTCATAAAATTAGTGATTATTCACAAACAAAGTGAATATATATATAGTCAAGATATTACAAGGATTAAATTAAAAATATTATTACCTCCAAAAAAAATTAAAATTTATAAGAATAAAAAGTGATTAGACATTATCTCATTTTCCTACCCACGCCACAGTCAATGCCTGAGTTGAGAACGTGACAGTCAATTTTCCACACAATAGCAGTTTTAGAATGACTCTTCCTAATCCCTTCCCCCTCTTCAACTTCTTCTTCTTCTCATTTTTCTTCTATTTTTTCATATTAATTAACTTTCCTTGTTGGAGCTCATGAATTTTCCCTTTTTTTTCGCCTCATCAGTTTCCTTTTAAGCTAAGTTACCTCCATCCCTAGCTCGTAGCTAACATAATTTTATTTTTTTTTTTATAATTAACAAATTTTGGTCTGTGCTCTTTTTTATCATGGGGACGCTATGGATAAATCTGAAGATTTCAGAGAAGGATGAGTTAGAAGATCATCATGATGAGAAGGAGGATGTTATGGAATTTGGAGTAACAGACGAAGACGAAGATATTAAAGTTGAGATTCCAAAAAATGATGATGATGATAAGAGAAGGATTTGTCATGTGTGTAACAAAGGATTTGGCTCTGGTAAAGCATTAGGAGGTCACATGAGAATTCACGTTCAACCTTCCAAAAAGCAGCTCTTCTCTGGTAAAAAGGACAAAAAATCGAAAACACGAGAACAAGTATATTTAGAAAATTGCAATAATGATCAGTTGTTACCAACTTGTTCAATGTGTGGTAAGAATTTCCCGTCGATGAAATCGTTGTTTGGACATATGAGGTGTCATCCTGAACGGGCATGGAGAGGAATTCATCCTCCTCACTTGAAATCTATCGACGAGATCCATATAAAAAAAGCGAAAAAAACAGCTTCTGCTACTACTACGACTACTGTTACTGTACCTGGATGGTCAGTGACAGCTAAGCGAGGCCGTAAGCCCAATGCTGAAGAAGAAGCCACTAACTCAGTCTCTAAGGATGAGGAGCAATTGCAGGATGCTGTTCATCATCTGATGCTCCTCGCCAACGGAGATTCAATCGAGTCTGGTGTTACTCGGCATGATACTCCGGAAGAATTGGAGAAAACGAACAGCAATTCTCTTACATCCAAAGCTGAAACTGTGGAATTTCATGCTTCTGAATCGAAGATCGCCGATAACAGGAAGAGAAGGAAGAAGAAGATGAAGTTGAGGCATCTGAATTCCGTCGGTCCAGCTTCAGTCATGGCGGCGACACCTGAAAAATACAAGTGCAACACTTGCGGAAAAAGCTTCGCAACTCATCAAGCACTTGGTGGGCATAAATCAAGCCACAATAAGTTCAGATTGGTAATTCAAAATTCCGATGTTACTAATGTAGCTGCAACAAGTGAAGAAGCAGCTGCTATCAGCTCAAAGTTGGCTGACAGCAAATTATCAAGTCAATTGAATTCACCTGGATGCAGAATTCTGGATTTTGATCTCAATGAATTGCCCCCTGATCATGAAGCTGAACTTTCTGGTAATCATGAATACTTTCCATTTTTTCCAATTTGACAATGTTAAGTTTTGAAGATGTGCTTTGGAGCACCGATAAAGTTATTTTTGTGACTATAATTCATGCCTTTTCCTGATCCTGTGTGTGAATATACGATGTTTAGTGCACCGAATTGCCATTCACAATATATTAGTTTTAGTCTATATATCAGTTTAAATTTTAGCTGGTCAGGAACCATTGGTTCTAATCATTGCAGCTTAGTAATTAACCATCTTGGTTACTTGTATCTTTTTTTTTCTCTGTTTAACATCCTTAATGTGGTGTTTTGAAGTTGGGATTTGGTTGTTATCATCTTGATGGGAAGCATGATGGTCCAAACAAGCCTGCTGGAAAACATCAAATGTATATAAATATGTACAAGATTATATCTCTTGGTTTAAAATTTCTTTAAAATTCCAGTTTGCCTATACAGAAGTAGTTAAAATTCTTTAGTTCTCATTTCTCCGCCGCTTCTTGAGCCGAGGGTGTATTAAAAACAATTTTACTATCTGAGATAGGATAATATCTGCATACATTTTACTCTTTTCAGACCACATATTGCTGTTATTGTTGTTGATTTTTCGATTAAGTTTTGATGAAAAATACTACGATAAGTTCCATTTTAATATGATAAAAAAATATTTTTTAAAATTTTGGTCAAAATTCACGTAGTTTGAAACTTTGAATTTTGGTTAGTGAAAAGCCACATATAATTTGGGATGGAGGGGCAGGTAGATGGTTGTGATTCTCTTTGTGTATGCTTCATTTTTTTCTTATTCCTTACTGATGGTTGAATGTCTCTTTGGCCATGGAAATTAATTAATGCCACCTTAAATTTATAATTTGCTATGTCTGGTCTTTCGGAAGCAACCTTTCTAGCTCTATAAAAAAAATAAGATTTACGGACACTTTATTTTACTCGTGAATTTATATTGAATACATTATTATTGATGCAGTATTGAATGAGACTAAGGAAATAATTGTTGGTCTCGATAGGTTTGAAGTCAATTTTTGTCAATTTATCCTGATTGAAAGAATAGGACACTAAACTTTGCTTGCAAGTATATACCTTAAAAATGAAGGTGGAAATCCTTAAGGAATTATTCCCAATCTCAAATTATTTGTCGTATTTCTAATATGTTTTTTAAATGTATTTTTTCACCATATTAATATTTGAAAAATCGATTTTCTTGAGCGGAGAATTTATTGGAAACATAAGATTTGCATACAACTATCCTTTCTAGATTCTATTTATGGGATTATATTGGGTATGATATTAAGATCAAAAGAATTGCAACTTATAATATTTTTGATGTAGTTTTTAAATATCTAAATTTTAATTTTTAAAGATTAAATTAATAAATAAGTCAATTCGAAAGTGTTCAAATTAAGAGAAAATGAGAAATAGGTCACCGTGAGTCACGGCTTAGAGGAGATCCTATAATTAAACACAACAACCAGCATTAAGACTTTGATCTCAGCTTAGAAAATTTTATTCGCACCCAATATTTATATCAAGCTAGTAGATATAATATATATTTATATATAGATTTTTAACACTTAAACATAATTAATTAATATAGATTTTTAGTTTCTCACCTCATTAAATCATTCTATTGTAGTTAATCTACATGGTTTATTGTAATTATCGAATGCAAATAAGTATTTATAACCTAGACCCTACTACATATATTCATCAATGCCAAAATCATTTTTCATGGATTTATTTGCCTATGTGGCATCGTGAGAGCTAGGCATTTATATACTTTGATTTAGTATAAATGATGATATTCTGTTTGATTAAACTATTCAAAAAATTTAAAGTGATTAGAAAGTTGAGGTGTATGGCCAAAATTTTGAGGAGGAAAAATGTTTGTATACTTTAATTCGTTGATACATTTATATACTTGTAGATGAAAAGGGAGCAAATAAAGTAATTTTCCTTTTTGATATAATTCTGAAACATTTAGGAGGGAATGGTACATATACAATATATGTTAAGGCAAGAAATAAGTATTAAATCCCAACTGTTTCCTGCCCACATTCTCGTGAGTCGTGACTATAATATATTAAAAAATTACTTTATACAATATGGAATCAGAATTTTTATTGAAATCATTTAAAAATTTAAAAAATAAACATATTAAAAATGGCAGAAGTTTAACATCTACTCTCTATATATAAAAATAAATTTAACTTAATATATAAAATGTAATTTTTTCAAAGGTGGAACTTTGCATAAACCATAATGAGAAGCTGGTTTTGGTCGATGATGGAGTCGCCGGAAAACTTTGACAGCCATATTTTCTTGGGAAATTTACATAAATATACTATAGAAAATATTTATCATTTATAGTAATAATATTTTTTTCACTGGACATTTATAATATATTTATAATACAGTTTTAATATAATTTTAATACATATTACCGAGAATAATTTATAAAAATCATATAATATAAGTTTTATCCATGGATAATATATTTATCACACACGTTAATACACTTATAATATATTGTGTCAATTTCTTTCCAAACAAGCATAATATATTTTAAATACATTTATATTACATGCATAATTCACTTTTAAACTTCAAATTCTAGATAATTTCTTTGTTATAATTTATGTGATGTAGTTTATCTGGATATAGAATTTAAAACATATAGGAAGATTTTGTAACGTTTCAAAACTACTTTTAAAATAAAGAGATTTCTATATAGAAGGATATACCTTTGTAAAACTGTCACAATCCAAATCTAGGGCCTAGACATGACATGTCGAATGAGGAACCCGAAAGTACCTCAAACAAACCTCTTAGCATTCTTTTAGCCTTTCATAGGTAATGACAATAAATAAACAAGCGAAAATCATAATAGTAAATCTTCAACTTACATATGTCGAACAATACCTCTAACTTTTAAATTTAATAGGGCTAAGACAAGTCCCTAGCTCACCATCAATCATAATAGAAAGAAAAGTCATAGTAAGTGTCTAAAGATCTCAACATATCATAAGCTAGAAAGATAAAAGAGTATTGATCCCGGAACATGGGAACTCACCAAAAGTTGTCTTCAAACGAAATCTCAACTAGCTACGTGGAGGAGAACAAGGAGGAGCAACGGTCCCTACATAGTGATATCATGTAGGCAAAAGAGTATGCGTTAGTACTTTGAATGTACTAAGTATGTAGGCATGCATTACAAAGTAAAACATTTAGGACATTTATAAGGTAAAGTACATAAATGAGTGCATGCATGAGTAATCAAGTAGATATCATTATTCGATGGAATAACTCATTAAAACCTTTAATGATTCAAATATGCAAGAATTGTCCTTATAGCACAAAGAATCCATCATTCATATCATTTCATCATTCTTTTATTCCATAAGACTCACTTTTGATCATAGACATTGCTTTCATAAATATTCATTTGGAATCAAAGCTTTCAAGTCAAACTTCATTGAAAATATAGTAAAACTAGGTGAGTTCAAATCACTTCAACTTTCAAACATGTATGTAAATGAATATGCATAAATACTTTGAAATCCATTAATAAAAAAAATCATGTTTTAAACAATCCACCATGAATTTCAAGAACCTTTAAAGAGCTAAATAGAGAAAATACTTGAAAACCATCAATTCATACATATGAAATCATTTTGCATCAAAATAGACCAATAATTATTAGTTTAACCATGAGTCATGCTATGAAGTAGAAATAAGAATTACCCATAAGAAAATCTTACTTGAAATCAAGAGATTTAGTTGAAAGAGTTTTTATACTACATGGTGGAAGAACCCATGAATAAACAGTCACATATTTTAGAGTAAAGCTTGAAGAGAATTGGGTAAATAAATATAATTTATCATATAATCAAAATACTTTAGGCATGAGAGTGAAATGAATACTCTCATTGAAGCCTTACATACTTAGAATTCGAAGTTTTACTCAGAATCGAATAACTTAATGAACACTCTTGAATTCTAGTCTTTTCTCCTCGCCGGAGAATTTTGTGTACTACCCGGAGTATAGGAATCACCAGAATAGTATTTCTACACTACTAAGAAAGCTTGATGAATAAAATGATGAAATAAGGTGAGTATTTATAGGTGTGAAGGAGGGACCTAACAATAATTAAAATAATTATAAAAAAAATCTGAAAATTTAATAGAGTATTGTGATGTCATGGGTGATGTCAAATGGAGGACGACTGTTGTCATAGGTGATATCAAGTGGATCTAAATATTCTATGGTTGGTGAGATGAATCTTCTTTTTACGGAATATCCTTTTTCAGAGCTATGTTTGAATAAGATAACTTTCTAATTAGGATTTGATGTCTTCATATGAATTCTATATATAGAAGTATTCTTTCATGACATTTAAGAATCAACTGATTTGGAGCAACCTACAGTGAAATATAATTTTTCTTCTACAAATACTCTATTTCGTTACAACACCAGGTCTTGCAAAGATTAATTTATTTGAACTACTTAAACTCCGAATCTTAAGATATGGTCTTCATAAAAATTGTAGGTAATGAGGTTGGGGTTATTAAGAAATTTGAATCACCTAATTTAGTCTATCCTATGAAAAGTTATACCCAAAATACAGAAGCAGTGACATTTTCATCGAGAATTGAAACACTATATACAACGTTTTTAGGGGGTGTTACTTTTGTCAAATAAGTGGGACTCAATATGTTAAATTAAGGCGGTAAGAGTATATGGTATCCGAAGTTAGTGTTGACATTATCTAACTTCAAATTCGAACACAATGTCTGAAATTTTACATGGTTGAAGATCAGGCACGTATGACTCTATGGAGTTCAGTTATTTTTGCTTGATCAGTCATATATTGCAGCTTTATTTATTTTTTCCTCACTTCAACAAATTTTATTTATACTTTAGTCATATATATATGAATTTCAAGTAAAAATAACTGAAATCAATAACAAACGATCACAGTTTAATCACTTTTACAAACTTCAGATAAAAATAAATAAACTTTAATTATATATAACTACAAATATCACGTATCAAGTTTGATATTTCGAATCAAACTTGAGACATTATGAAGTACATGTGTATACAAAAAAATTTGAAAAGGAGAGTACATGCCAAATAGTGGTATCAAAATAAACTCCTGGCCCACTTAATGAAATTAGAAGCAGGCCTCAAGCCAATCAGAACGCACGGCGGCCCAAATAATCAGCCCAAGTTACCGTGCAACTTCACTTTTATTAAAAATCCTAAACATTGTGATTAAATGATTTCAAAAATTGTTTATTCCACTTTAATCCTATACCATTTAGGATTGAGATTATTTGTTTCCAAAAATTATTTACTAATCTATGTACGATTTGAAACTCAATATTTTATATAAGTACTTGTCTTAGAGTCTTATCATTCCATATTATTCATCTAAGTTTTAGCAAGTAAAGTAACGTCTAAACCATGGCAGTTTTATGCGTAAGTTAGAACTAGCAGGATTTGGAGGTGTTGCACGAGATGACAAAGGAAGGTGGCTAGGCGGATTCTACGGTCGACTTAATATGAAAGCAACGTCAAACCTTACACCGGAATTGTGGGCTATACATGCCGTCCTAACCCTGGTGAAAAATTGCAATCTGAAAAAGTGATTATTGAAACTGGCTCAAATGACGCCCTGATGTTTCTTAATCGTGTGAGAGATGTCGCCAAAGATCACTCTAATCATGATGTGATAGAAGAGTGCAGAATTTTGTTGTCTGAGGTCGAGACTTCTCCGGTTCATATGTTCAGATAAGGAAATAATTGCGCAGACCAGTTGGCAAAGTCTGAAAGAAAGCAAAATCAAAATTTCATGATATTACATCATCCGCCACCTTCTATGCATCAATTGCTTTTTGCGAACATGGCTTACGTAGCCTATGCTAGGTATCTGAAGCATGCAAGATAATGTGGAGTAGGAACAAAAATATATTAGTGTTAATTAAATTGTAATATTTGTAAAAGAAAATAAAAAGAATACAAGAATATCAAATATCATTTTGTTAAAGTGATGAAGATATATATCGTTTTTTTTAGGGGGGGGGGCATTTCCTTACTAGCTCTATTTTGTAAATGAAAAGGAAAAATGTTTGTATATTTTAATTCGTTGATACATTTATATACTTGTAGATGAAAAGGGAGTAAATAAAGTAATTTTCCTTTTTGATATAATTCTGAAACATTTAGGAGGGAATGGTACAAATACAATATATATGGTAAGGCAAGAAATAAGTAGTAAGTCCCAACTGTTTCCTGTCCACATTCTCGTGAGTCGTGACCATAATATTAAAAAAGTTACTTTATACAATTTTTAAATGCAGTGAGAAAATCAAAATTTTCATTTAAAACATAAAAAGATAAATATATTAAAAATCATAGGGTTTTAACATCTACTTTTCCTATGTAAAAATAAATTTAACTTAATATATAAAATATAATTTTTTCGATAAAATAGTTCTTGTATGATTATCACCGTAACATTCCATAGTGACCGAGTTAATTGAGCGGATGTCCCAAATGGAAGATCTTTGTATATGTTTTTCAATTGTGATCGTCGCACCGGAGTGATTTACATATATGCATTTCGTATACAATTTTTGGGAGCTATTTTACATTAATATTATAGCGGGGTTAATCCATAGCGTACTCGAAAAATAACGATTGTGGCCTGTGGATTCCCTTGTTATAAAAAAACAACAACAACAGCATGGTGTGCATGCTGACAATCACTGCCCAGTATGCACGTTTAGAAAATGAGACATATAGTAACTTTGTATCAAATTTATAAACCAATTTGATTGCAACATTGTTATTCATCCTTAATATTAAATATCTATAGAATAAAATATTTGAATTGAGGATCTATCAAAAACAATATTTCTATCTTCACATGATAAAGATAAAGCTGCGTACTCACCAACCTCCGACCACACTTATCTTATGAGAGAGTATTGTTATTGTTGTTGTTGTAGATCAATCATATACAGAGAACTAATATTTTCCAAAGAGAAGCAAAATTTGACACTGACAAAAAGTAGTTTTGGGTAGATTCAACCTATTTCACTTGGGCATGAGAAAAGAAAAAGTCTAATTTTTTTTAAAAAAAACATTTTCTTAAAAGATGAATTCTTAGATATTATTCTTTTGATGTTCCATGATTCATTTAATCCCAGCCTTTTTTTGAGAGCTAAAATAGTTATTTCTACTGTTGTTATGGTTGGAGCATATTCGAATCATATAGGACTTGAAATTTTGGTTCATAATATCCAAGTTTTGTAATAATTATTTGTGATGAAATAGAATAGAATTCAGTCTCAAGGAAATGGATGACCTTTTTAACCAAAAAAAAGATACTTTATCTGAATATGAACTTTTACGACGAATATATAAATTTAATCAACGGAGATAGTACTAGTCGTAATTCTTTGGCACTATACAAATAAAAGCTACTGCATTACAAACAAAGGCGACATCAATTTCACCTAAAAATCAACAGAAAAAAAGTACATCATATTTTTTTTTCCTGGTTTCAGCCAAAGAAACTGGGATCGTATCCATTGCTGGAAGTAGCAAGGATATAATAAGCAACAATATGACCAATAGATCCCCAAGCAAGCACATCAACAATATTGAAGCCAACCGGATCATTAGACTTTAATAAACTTACATATTCCTTAGCCCTAACATCTCCAGCTTCAAAGTGAGAAATTCCGTTCTGTGACGGCACCTGTTTCGCAACGTTTTCTCTCTGGAAATTGAAGAAAACGAACCTTCCTAGGAAAAGTGAAAGCCCAGTGCTCAAACTTATGACAATTGATGGATTGAGTTCAGCTTTCACAGCGAGATTTCGGGTTTTTTTGGTCATAGGTTTGAAGGCGATGGGTTTGTGGAGGAAGAGGGAACAGTCTGTGGGTTTGTTGAGAGGTCTAAGACCTTGGAAAGTTGGTGCAGAAAACAGAGCTGATGCCATTTTTGTGAGTTGTGTTGAGGTTGATGAATATTGGGGATTTGAAATTGTTGTAGAATGCAAATTGGGTGTGTTTGGGGGAAGTATATGTGGTTATTGGGATTTCAATATCTAAAGATAGAAGTGGGATTTCATTTGAAAATGTGTGAGGGGAAATGAGGGGAAGTAGATTTTTGAAGGTGAGTTGGCTTTGATTTATTGGTTCTTTGTGGATTAGAGATCCTTGAAACCCAACCTTTTTCTTTTCTACTACTAAAAAAAAAAACATAATATACTACTATTACTCCCTTAACAAACACATATATTGGCTATTCCATTCCATTTTATCAAACTTCCATTAGATTTTTCCATTTTTAGTTTTGAAAAGTGTGCATCAAATATTGAATCGAACTAATTTAATTCGATTTGATTTTTTTTAACTTTGATTTGGTTTGATTCGGTATTTTTAAAAAGGATTTTTGATGTAAATGAAAAATAAAATAAGGACAAAATCAAAATATAAAACACTTACAAATTCAAAACCATATCAAATGATGATGTGTCTCACCATGGAATATTTGTTGTGCTTATAATATCATATTTGTCTTTGTGAAAAGCATTGTGCCTCCAACTATTGCTCGAAAAAAATAAGGATGAAGACGAATTCCTTTACATGACGTACATCAGCAAAAATACGTTTGGGTTCCTCTTTGGGAGTTAATATTTGAAGTTAACTATCAGAATTATAAACCTATTATACTACTTTGATTTGTTCATGAATGATTTAATTGTTAGTTGCTTTTGTTTTTTAGTTTTCTCAGATATTCATTAAGTTAAAGCGATTTTTGACATAAAAATTGTTAGATATGTGTCGCTTCAATACATTTAGCTTACGTTTTTAACAAGGCGGAATCATAGTAAATCCTTTAACTTAGGATTTCTTTTAACTAAGTGCAAATCCTAATTACCGTATATTTCAAAATAGAATGCTTTTATCATATATCATTATTTGTAGTTTTAAAGTCATTATGAGAACCTTGAAGTAAAAGAAGTGTCTATTAAGGATCTTTGATTTGAAATTTTTATGTTCGTTGGTTTAAGGCTTAACGTGTTGGAATTTTACATTGTCAGTAAGTTAAAGTTGAGCAAATCCATTGAATTAGTATAACTAATTAATTTAGTTTTTTTATATAGAACTACTATTGTTGTTGCATATTCCAAGGACAAGAACTGATTTTATTTGATGTCTCAGCCAAAGAAATGCTGGAATGATGAGGTTAGGGATAATTCAGATACATTATTTATAAGATATGTGTTATATTTTATTAAGACTGATACACTCTGCAGCACATCGATGTCATATTTTACTACCTTCGCAAGAAATCAAAGCTTCAAAATGGTAACCATTACAGATACACTACAGAAAATTGTGTTTTCAAGGATTACATGAGTACGGCACATGCAAGGTACTATTCAACTAATCAAGATTTTAGTACACAAGAAGACTTGGCACGTGGTGCTGATGTATCTAGGCTTGAGAGGTCAGTTACCAACATAGTAAGAGGTTTGTCTATTCCTGCCGGTTTGCCATGACATTTAGTCAACGATGTCTACAATCTTGTGAATTGCGCTGGTGATTATCATTGGGTTTTGATTGTAGTTGTGTTAAAAGAGAGGCTTATTTGTGTGTAAGATTCATCAATAGGTTCAAGAAAAAAAAGAACCATATGCTGAGATAAAAAAGCTGGCTGAAATGTTGCCAACTTATATTGACGACAGTGGGTTGCTTGAAAAATTAGATCCCACTAATTGATATGTTCGTGATACTTACAATGACAAGTCAACTGGCATGCTTCTGGGACTAGAAATCTCATTTAATGTTGAATATGTTCAAGGGATCTCTCAACAAGAAAGCGATAGCGTGTAAATAATTTATTATTTTTTATTTTCACTATAAGTATCATTTGCGTAGTATATTTTTGTTACTTAGTGGCAGTCAATGTATGTATCAACAGTGGGAGTCACTATATGTGCTAATATGAATGTGCATTTCAATTGTTATAGGAATTGCGGTGTGTTTATAGCTGCGTTTGCCGAGTTTCTTAGCGATGAAATTCCGATCCCATCAACTGGAATCCAAGCTGATCATCTTCGTTCAAGATATGCAGCTCTATTATAAAAATACGGTGTTCAAAAAGTTAAGGGTGGATATGTCAGTGAAAATGATGATCCACTTAAGTCTAGAGAAATTTTTGTATCCCCTAAAGAGGATAAATTGGTAGCTTTAGAGTAGTTGTGTATCAACTACTCAAACTCAATTTTTGTCTCTTGGTTTTATAATTTTGTTGATTATGTTTTTTGACAAATTCACTTTTTAATATGTATATATTTCTAATATTTTATTTTGTTATGTAAATAACAGTGCGTTGTTTATCTTAGTAACTTCATCATTTTCAATTGCATGTGGATTAATTTGTACTAAGACGGATAAATTTGCTTAAGTTTGATATATTTGATTTATCCAGATATATATATATATTTGACAAATTTGAGATGAAACAATATTTAGATACTGATACATTTATTTAGTATTATACAATACGGTATTGTACATTAAATCAGCAAAAATTAGTAAGTTTGTTTCCCTAATATTTAGTTTGATTCATGAGTTTAAGATTTACATATTAGGTTATTTCTGAAATATTACACTTAGATTGAATACATCAGATTTAAAATGATACATTTAGAGTAATGATGATACATTTGATTGCAAATTTATACAGATTCAAACCATTATAGATTTCATTGATTGATACATTTGTTTCTCAATGAAAAAAATTCGATACATTTTAAGTTATGCTTTGATACATTATATTGTGACCGATACATAGTATCAAATAATGATACATTATCAAAATTGTGATACATTTGATAAAACCTAAAAATTAAATTATGATACATTAGATCATTTATTCATGATACATTACAAATACACATTAATAGGCTAGATACAAAGATTTTTAGAGCATTTGGTAGTTACACATCACGCTATGTTATATACTGAATGATACATTTAATAATGAACAGGGAATATAATCATTTAGATTAACTTTGATACATTTTTAGGATCATCCGCCCATCTGAATATTTTTGAGATGTTAATTAAATAAGTATTAAATAAATAAAATTTTATCATATAAAAATGAATAATTCAAAACTGATACATTAGAGTGGTCACTTTTTGATCAAACACACTTGCATTCAAGATGCAAAATAAATCGAGAGGCTGAATAGTAAAAAACACAAACTAATTTATCATAATTTGTTATTTAACAACTGAATCATTTATAAATGAAAACGTATTCGATGTTAACACGATCATATCCTAAGTTTATACGTCTCACTTCTCATCTGGAAAGAAATTACAGGTACGTCAGTTGTGGCCCTCTTGTCCACAACGTCCGCAACTGTTTGTGTTTGATGTTAGCTTTTCATCTGGGTTAAACTTTCTTCATTTTGTTAGTCTTTTAGGCATCCTTTTGAATCTAGGCAGCAAGACAATTTCCTCTAACACATCATTTGAAACTGATCAGTCTTCCTTATCCGGTATTGGTACCATTGGAACTTCATAGGTACTTACTAATGCAACTGGTTTGTAATATTCAGAGCAGTAGGGATGCACATTTGTAACATTCTTGCCCTTTAAAACAGCAATTGTGTGTGCACACAGTATCTCATCATATTGAAATCTCTCACAATTGCATATCTTATACTCAAGACACACAATATATCTTCGTCTAGATTCATAAATTGAAAAAATAAATTCAGATAATGGCATAACCTGCAAATATACAAAAGTAAATGATATATTTTAGAAAGTATATTCAAACGATGGAACAACCTACATTTGATTCATCCTATCGGATAAATAAGATATATAAAATTATGATATATACCTTCATTCTCGAAGATTTAGATGCGTTTATAATCAAAATCTCTTCAAATCTTCTTTCTAATGTTTTCTTTGTATATCCGGCTATTTCTCTATTTTTTCAGTTCCATGAACTAAAAAGAATTCTAGTCTCTTCTAAAAAGTCTAATATAGGAAGCTTCCGCGCCTCAACATGGCAACCATTGATACATTCCGCTATATTAGAAGTCATCATTCTTTCTCTGTTGATCGGTGCATGCACTTTTGACCACTTTTCATACCCAGCATTCTCAAGATATTCTTTAAACCTGTGATCAACTTTATCCAATTTGGTCATCAATTTTTTAAAATCTTCTTTTCGATAAGCCTTTGCCATTGAATAAAACAAATCACTTAGTGTGGTTTTGCTCCTCCTGAAGTTTGTACAAATATTTTTTTCAAAGATGTCATATACATGCATAATGTGGAACATTTGGATACACATTGCTTATGCTCTTCATTATACTTTCATTTCTATTCGATAAAACACACATTTTGTTCACGCTCTCCAAATGCACTTTTGAATTGTTGGAAGAACCATGTCCATGAATAGTCATTTTTCGTGTCCACGACATCATAAGCTAATGGCAATATATATCCTAATAAGAAAAGCAACCAATAATAATGTATCACATTCTTAATGTTACGAGTATTAATTTAAAATTCGTTCATAATAATTTAGAAAACACATACCTACCCCATCGAGTGTGCTGCCGATACAAAGGTACCTTTGTAAGCCCCATGAAGTTGTGCTCCGTCAACAACAACTACCGGTCTGCAGAACTCAAATCCTCTCATCAATGGTCTTAAGGATATGAACAGATACATAAATTGATTATTTTCTGACTTGTGCATTCTTATGTATGAATTTGGATACACACTATTTAGCATATATATGTATCTAGATAGATTCTTATATCCATCGGCAGGTTTATCCCTTATCATCTGCAATGCACGTTCCTTAGCACGACAGACTTGATGGTAAGAAATATCAATCCCGTAGACTTCTCTAAAATAATCAATTATATCATTTGGGGTGTGAATTATTTTATGATTGATCAATTTAGGAGTTGTCACCCCATTAACAAATTCAACAATTGCCTGGACCTTGGTTAATTTTCTATCTCTCAATGGACATATATGTTCACCATTGAATTACCTCACTTTGAATACATATAAATTTTTTCGACAAGATGCCTTCATACACCAACTGCAGTCTTCTGAAAAACATACTAATACATAGTTGCATTATATGTATCAGATATATTACAGATAAACAACGTCACACATAAAAAAATTCAACAAACTACTGAAAATAAGGAAAAATACAATATTAATAAACAATAATTTAATAATCAGAATTGTTAATTTCAAATAATATAATTTGTATCAGGTAACAAATTATCCATAATGATTGATATATGTTATAGTTATTGATACATTATATATGCCATAACAATTCGAACATAAAATAATAGAAACACATTATCATCATCATTTAAAATCGATGTATCAAAATATCTATTTATCATATTAAAAAGGTCTTAACAACACATACAATATCAACATTTATCAATTTACCAACAAAAAATTAAATTACAATATATCATTACTTATCTATATCAAAAAAAATATGAATATCTTGATTGTCGGTGCACTACTAATACTTACATACCTCTTTTTATCAGATATCTTAACCTTGAAATTGAAATTATGCTCAACCTTATATCTCGTCATCACAGATACGAGTGTTGCTTTATCCTTATACAATTATTTCTCCTTCACATCAGTACTATTTGTATCTGTAGTGTAATTTGTTATTTCTAATTCCGGTATATAATACGAATCACCAACTCTTGCTTTAACCAAAGCAAGAGCTTGAGTATCATTAACCGAACCTTTAACACAAATAATTTCATCGGAAGTGCCATCAAACAAGCATATCTCTCCATCCATTTTATTCGATGTATCAAAACAAAGTGGGTACATTGAGAAATCAAGCACTTTTATTTCAACTCAACGTACAATTTTACTCCCATATCATTCCTAATAGTCAATGGAGACGAATTACCTTCTACTATGTATCGAATTTCTATATTTTTCCTCGACACATCGATATCCAATTCAGCAGCAATGGCAATTTTGAGAATCATAAAAGAGATATTTTGCCCAACAACTATTCCATCACTCTTGTATCGTTCATATTTCACATCGTTTTCCCAAAAATCTGAATGTCTCAACAATATTGATATAATCATCATGTAGCTTTAAATCGACTTTTGATTTTTTCTGTTCTGATGCGTTTTGGAGAAAACTAAGATGAAAACAATTTGAATTTTAAAATTCGCGCAATGTTAAATCTATAGAGATATTTTTTTACTATTTTCAATTTACAAAATATAATGGATATGGAATATGCATTGTACCCGTAGATATGGCTATGGAATATAACGGATATGAGTATATATGGTACTACTATTTGCACCTTGTATAGCCCATTGAAAAGTGTTTCATAACGGTCAATCACAATTTATAATTAAATTCGCGTCATGTAAAATATATATATAAATTGTACCATATTTTTTTGCACAAATTTAGAGATATTATTTTGGACTTAATTCTTATCAGTTATTCATTTAATTCTATCATTTTTAAATTTTACAAAATTATTATATCTTTTTTCATACAAATTAACCAAAATCTCACTCTTCAAACAAATACAACAAAAATATCCCTAAAATTGTAGCATCATATGTTTCTCTGAATCAGTTTGATTATCAGTGTGAAATTTATGTTCATAAAAGACTTCAAGTTTTTTGAAGAAAAAAAAGATATGGACAATATGATGCGGGATGCAGGCGGAGAATCTAATTATTTTGAATTGATTTTTGATATTGTTACTCGACATGTTAGAACTCAAAATTTATATAGTTCGTTACATATTTTATACGATTGTATATAATTTTTATACATGAATTTGTAAGTGAAATTTTAAGTTTTAGTGAAATTCACAGTTTTTTTTCTAAAGACTTAACATGAATTCTCTATAAAATTTATACAATTATAAATACAATATCATATTAATTTTATACAGTTTTCAAATAAAAAAATTGTGAGCTATATATATGAAAATTAAATTGTATTATTTTGAGATATATATGATCGTTGCGTCTGTGCTAAAGAAGCATATTCCCTATCTATAGTACTTGAAAGCTTAGGGGACATTCTTGACACTAAGGTGAAAGCCCCTGACATATAATAATAA
>NC_077243.1:2500-7500 GCF_947179165.1 Solanum dulcamara
TAAACCCTGAAACCCTGAACCCTAAACCCTGAACCCTGAACCCTGAACCCTGAACCCTGAACCCTGAACCCTAAACCCTAAACCCTAAACCCTGAACCCTGAACCCTGAACCCTAAACCCTAAACCCTAAACCCTAAACCCTAAACCCTAAACCCTAAACCCTAAACCCTAAACCCTGAACCCTGAACCCTGAACCCTGAACCCTGAACCCTGAACCCTGAACCCTGAACCCTGAACCCTGAACCCTGAACCCTGAACCCTGAACCCTAAACCCTAAACCCTGAACCCTGAACCCTGAACCCTGAACCCTGAACCCTGAACCCTGAACCCTGAACCCTGAACCCTGAACCCTGAACCCTGAACCCTGAACCCTGAACCCTGAACCCTGAACCCTGAACCCTGAACCCTGAACCCTGAACCCTGAACCCTGAACCCTGAACCCTGAACCCTGAACCCTGAACCCTGAACCCTGAACCCTGAACCCTGAACCCTGAACCCTGAACCCTGAACCCTGAACCCTGAACCCTGAACCCTGAACCCTAAACCCTAAACCCTAAACCCTAAACCCTAAACCCTGAACCCTGAACCCTGAACCCTGAACCCTGAACCCTGAACCCTGAACCCTGAACCCTGAACCCTGAACCCTGAACCCTGAACCCTGAACCCTGAACCCTGAACCCTGAACCCTGAACCCTGAACCCTGAACCCTGAACCCTGAACCCTGAACCCTGAACCCTGAACCCTGAACCCTGAACCCTGAACCCTGAACCCTGAACCCTGAACCCTGAACCCTGAACCCTGAACCCTGAACCCTGAACCCTGAACCCTGAACCCTGAACCCTGAACCCTGAACCCTGAACCCTGAACCCTGAACCCTGAACCCTGAACCCTGAACCCTGAACCCTGAACCCTGAACCCTGAACCCTGAACCCTGAACCCTGAACCCTGAACCCTGAACTCTGAACCCTGAACCCTGAACCCTAAACCCTAAACCCTGAACCCTGAACCCTGAACCCTAAACCCTAAACCCTAAACCCTAAACCCTAAACCCTAAACCCTAAACCCTGAACCCTGAACCCTGAACCCTGAACCCTGAACCCTGAACCCTGAACCCTGAACCCTAAACCCTAAACCCTAAACCCTAAACCCTAAACCCTAAACCCTAAACCCTAAACCCTGAACCCTGAACCCTGAACCCTGAACCCTAAACCCTAAACCCTAAACCCTAAACCCTGAACCCTGAACCCTGAACCCTGAACCCTGAACCCTGAACCCTGAACCCTAAACCCTAAACCCTAAACCCTGAACCCTGAACCCTGAACCCTGAACCCTGAACCCTGAACCCTGAACCCTGAACCCTAAACCCTAAACCCTAAACCCTAAACCCTAAACCCTAAACCCTAAACCCTAAACCCTAAACCCTAAACCCTAAACCCTAAACCCTAAACCCTAAACCCTGAACCCTGAACCCTGAACCCTGAACCCTGAACCCTGAACCCTGAACCCTGAACCCTGAACCCTGAACCCTGAACCCTGAACCCTGAACCCTGAACCCTGAACCCTGAACCCTGAACCCTGAACCCTGAACCCTGAACCCTGAACCCTGAACCCTGAACCCTGAACCCTGAACCCTGAACCCTGAACCCTGAACCCTGAACCCTGAACCCTGAACCCTGAACCCTGAACCCTGAACCCTGAACCCTAAACCCTAAACCCTAAACCCTAAACCCTAAACCCTAAACCCTAAACCCTGAACCCTGAACCCTGAACCCTGAACCCTGAACCCTGAACCCTAAACCCTAAACCCTGAACCCTGAACCCTGAACCCTGAACCCTGAACCCTGAACCCTGAACCCTGAACCCTGAACCCTGAACCCTGAACCCTGAACCCTGAACCCTGAACCCTGAACCCTGAACCCTGAACCCTGAACCCTGAACCCTAAACCCTAAACCCTAAACCCTAAACCCTAAACCCTAAACCCTAAACCCTAAACCCTAAACCCTAAACCCTAAACCCTAAACCCTAAACCCTGAACCCTGAACCCTAAACCCTAAACCCTGAACCCTGAACCCTGAACCCTGAACCCTGAACCCTGAACCCTGAACCCTGAACCCTGAACCCTGAACCCTGAACCCTGAACCCTGAACCCTAAACCCTAAACCCTAAACCCTAAACCCTAAACCCTGAACCCTAAACCCTAAACCCTAAACCCTAAACCCTAAACCCTAAACCCAAAACCCTGAACCCTGAACCCTGAACCCTGAACCCTGAACCCTAAACCCTAAACCCTAAACCCTAAACCCTGAACCCTGAACCCTGAACCCTGAACCCTGAACCCTGAACCCTGAACCCTGAACCCTGAACCCTGAACCCTAAACCCTAAACCCTAAACCCTAAACCCTAAACCCTAAACCCTGAACCCTGAACCCTGAACCCTGAACCCTGAACCCTGAACCCTGAACCCTGAACCCTAAACCCTAAACCCTAAACCCTAAACCCTAAACCCTAAACCCTAAACCCTAAACCCTAAACCCTAAACCCTAAACCCTGAACCCTGAACCCTGAACCCTGAACCCTGAACCCTAAACCCTAAACCCTAAACCCTAAACCCTAAACCCTAAACCCTAAACCCTAAACCCTAAACCCTAAACCCTAAACCCTAAACCCTGAACCCTGAACCCTAAACCCTAAACCCTAAACCCTAAACCCTAAACCCTAAACCCTAAACCCTGAACCCTGAACCCTGAACCCTGAACCCTGAACCCTGAACCCTGAACCCTGAACCCTGAACCCTGAACTCTGAACCCTGAACCCTGAACCCTGAACCCTGAACCCTGAACCCTGAACCCTGAACCCTGAACCCTGAACCCTAAACCCTAAACCCTAAACCCTAAACCCTAAACCCTAAACCCTAAACCCTGAACCCTGAACCCTGAACCCTAAACCCTAAACCCTAAACCCTGAACCCTGAACCCTGAACCCTGAACCCTGAACCCTAAACCCTGAACCCTGAACCCTGAACCCTGAACCCTGAACCCTGAACCCTAAACCCTAAACCCTGAACCCTGAACCCTGAACCCTGAACCCTGAACCCTGAACCCTGAACCCTGAACCCTGAACCCTGAACCCTGAACCCTGAACCCTGAACCCTGAACCCTGAACCCTGAACCCTGAACCCTGAACCCTGAACCCTGAACCCTGAACCCTGAACCCTGAACCCTGAACCCTGAACCCTAAACCCTAAACCCTAAACCCTAAACCCTGAACCCTGAACCCTGAACCCTGAACCCTGAACCCTGAACCCTGAACCCTGAACCCTGAACCCTGAACCCTGAACCCTGAACCCTGAACCCTGAACCCTGAACCCTGAACCCTGAACCCTGAACCCTGAACCCTGAACCCTGAACCCTGAACCCTAAACCCTAAACCCTAAACCCTAAACCCTAAACCCTAAACCCTAAACCCTGAACCCTGAACCCTGAACCCTGAACCCTGAACCCTGAACCCTGAACCCTGAACCCTGAACCCTGAACCCTGAACCCTAAACCCTGAACCCTGAACCCTGAACCCTGAACCCTGAACCCTGAACCCTGAACCCTGAACCCTGAACCCTGAACCCTGAACCCTAAACCCTGAACCCTGAACCCTGAACCCTGAACCCTGAACCCTGAACCCTGAACCCTGAACCCTGAACCCTGAACCCTGAACCCTGAACCCTGAACCCTGAACCCTGAACCCTGAACCCTGAACCCTGAACCCTGAACCCTGAACCCTGAACCCTGAACCCTGAACCCTGAACCCTGAACCCTGAACCCTGAACCCTGAACCCTGAACCCTGAACCCTGAACCCTGAACCCTGAACCCTGAACCCTGAACCCTAAACCCTAAACCCTAAACCCTGAACCCTGAACCCTGAACCCTGAACCCTGAACCCTGAACCCTGAACCCTGAACCCTGAACCCTGAACCCTGAACCCTGAACCCTGAACCCTGAACCCTGAACCCTGAAACCCTGAACCCTGAACCCTGAACCCTGAACCCTGAACCCTAAACCCTGAACCCTGAACCCTGAACCCTGAACCCTGAACCCTGAACCCTGAACCCTGAACCCTGAACCCTGAACCCTAAACCCTAAACCCTGAACCCTGAACCCTGAACCCTGAACCCTGAACCCTAAACCCTAAACCCTAAACCCTAAACCCTGAACCCTGAACCCTGAACCCTGAACCCTGAACCCTGAACCCTGAACCCTGAACCCTGAACCCTGAACCCTGAACCCTAAACCCTAAACCCTAAACCCTAAACCCTAAACCCTAAACCCTGAACCCTGAACCCTGAACCCTGAACCCTGAACCCTGAACCCTGAACCCTGAACCCTGAACCCTGAACCCTGAACCCTGAACCCTGAACCCTGAACCCTGAACCCTGAACCCTGAACCCTGAACCCTGAACCCTGAACCCTGAACCCTAAACCCTGAACCCTGAACCCTGAACCCTAAACCCTAAACCCTAAACCCTGAACCCTGAACCCTGAACCCTGAACCCTGAACCCTGAACCCTGAACCCTGAACCCTGAACCCTGAACCCTGAACCCTGAACCCTGAACCCTGAACCCTGAACCCTGAACCCTGAACCCTGAACCCTGAACCCTGAACCCTGAACCCTAAACCCTAAACCCTGAACCCTAAACCCTAAACCCTGAACCCTGAACCCTGAACCCTGAACCCTGAACCCTGAACCCTGAACCCTAAACCCTAAACCCTAAACCCTAAACCCTAAACCCTAAACCCTAAACCCTGAACCCTGAACCCTGAACCCTGAAACCCTAAACCCTAAACCCTAAACCCTAAACCCTGAACCCTGAACCCTGAACCCTGAACCCTAAACCCTAAACCCTAAACCCTAAACCCTAAACCCTGAACCCTGAACCCTGAACCCTGAACCCTGAACCCTGAACCCTGAACCCTGAACCCTGAACCCTGAACCCTGAACCCTGAACC
>NC_077243.1:17500-22500 GCF_947179165.1 Solanum dulcamara
ACCCTAAACCCTAAACCCTGAACCCTGAACCCTGAACCCTGAACCCTGAACCCTAAACCCTGAACCCTGAACCCTGAACCCTGAACCCTGAACCCTGAACCCTGAACCCTGAACCCTGAACCCTGAACCCTGAACCCTAAACCCTAAACCCTAAACCCTGAACCCTGAACCCTGAACCCTGAACCCTGAACCCTGAACCCTGAACCCTGAACCCTGAACCCTAAACCCTAAACCCTAAACCCTAAACCCTAAACCCTGAACCCTGAACCCTGAACCCTGAACCCTGAACCCTGAACCCTGAACCCTGAACCCTAAACCCTAAACCCTAAACCCTGAACCCTGAACCCTGAACCCTGAACCCTGAACCCTGAACCCTGAACCCTGAACCCTGAACCCTGAACCCTGAACCCTGAACCCTGAACCCTGAACCCTAAACCCTAAACCCTAAACCCTGAACCCTAAACCCTAAACCCTAAACCCTAAACCCTAAACCCTAAACCCTAAACCCTGAACCCTGAACCCTGAACCCTGAACCCTGAACCCTGAACCCTGAACCCTGAACCCTGAACCCTGAACCCTGAACCCTGAACCCTGAACCCTGAACCCTGAACCCTGAACCCTGAACCCTAAACCCTAAACCCTAAACCCTAAACCCTAAACCCTGAACCCTGAACCCTGAACCCTGAACCCTGAACCCTGAACCCTGAACCCTGAACCCTGAACCCTAAACCCTAAACCCTAAACCCTAAACCCTAAACCCTAAACCCTAAACCCTAAACCCTAAACCCTAAACCCTGAACCCTGAACCCTAAACCCTAAACCCTAAACCCTAAACCCTGAACCCTGAACCCTGAACCCTGAACCCTGAACCCTGAACCCTGAACCCTGAACCCTGAACCCTGAACCCTGAACCCTGAACCCTGAACCCTGAACCCTGAACCCTGAACCCTGAACCCTGAACCCTGAACCCTGAACCCTGAACCCTGAACCCTAAACCCTAAACCCTGAACCCTGAACCCTGAACCCTGAACCCTGAACCCTGAACCCTGAACCCTGAAACCCTGAACCCTGAACCCTGAACCCTGAACCCTGAACCCTGAACCCTGAACCCTGAACCCTAAACCCTAAACCCTAAACCCTAAACCCTAAACCCTAAAACCCTGAACCCTGAACCCTGAACCCTGAACCCTAAACCCTAAACCCTGAACCCTAAACCCTAAACCCTAAACCCTAAACCCTAAACCCTAAACCCTAAACCCTAAACCCTAAACCCTAAACCCTGAACCCTAAACCCTAAACCCTGAACCCTGAACCCTGAACCCTGAACCCTGAACCCTGAACCCTGAACCCTGAACCCTGAACCCTGAACCCTGAACCCTGAACCCTGAACCCTGAACCCTGAACCCTGAACCCTGAACCCTGAACCCTGAACCCTGAACCCTGAACCCTGAACCCTGAACCCTGAACCCTGAACCCTGAACCCTGAACCCTGAACCCTGAACCCTGAACCCTGAACCCTGAACCCTGAACCCTGAACCCTGAACCCTGAACCCTGAACCCTGAACCCTGAACCCTGAACCCTGAACCCTGAACCCTGAACCCTGAACCCTGAACCCTGAACCCTGAACCCTGAACCCTGAACCCTGAACCCTGAACCCTGAACCCTAAACCCTAAACCCTAAACCCTAAACCCTAAACCCTAAACCCTGAACCCTGAACCCTAAACCCTAAACCCTAAACCCTAAACCCTAAACCCTAAACCCTAAACCCTAAACCCTAAACCCTAAACCCTAAACCCTAAACCCTAAACCCTAAACCCTAAACCCTAAACCCTAAACCCTGAACCCTGAACCCTGAACCCTGAACCCTAAACCCTAAACCCTGAACCCTGAACCCTGAACCCTGAACCCTGAACCCTGAACCCTGAACCCTGAACCCTGAACCCTGAACCCTAAACCCTAAACCCTAAACCCTAAACCCTAAACCCTAAACCCTAAACCCTAAACCCTAAACCCTGAACCCTGAACCCTGAACCCTGAACCCTGAACCCTGAACCCTGAACCCTGAACCCTGAACCCTGAACCCTGAACCCTGAACCCTGAACCCTGAACCCTGAACCCTGAACCCTGAACCCTGAACCCTGAACCCTGAACCCTGAACCCTGAACCCTGAACCCTGAACCCTGAACCCTGAACCCTGAACCCTGAACCCTGAACCCTGAACCCTGAACCCTGAACCCTGAACCCTGAACCCTAAACCCTAAACCCTAAACCCTGAACCCTGAACCCTGAACCCTGAACCCTGAACCCTAAACCCTAAACCCTAAACCCTAAACCCTAAACCCTAAACCCTGAACCCTGAACCCTGAACCCTGAACCCTGAACCCTGAACCCTGAACCCTAAACCCTAAACCCTAAACCCTAAACCCTAAACCCTAAACCCTAAACCCTAAACCCTAAACCCTAAACCCTAAACCCTGAACCCTGAACCCTGAACCCTGAACCCTGAACCCTAAACCCTAAACCCTAAACCCTGAACCCTGAACCCTGAACCCTGAACCCTGAACCCTGAACCCTGAACCCTGAACCCTGAACCCTGAACCCTGAACCCTGAACCCTGAACCCTGAACCCTGAACCCTGAACCCTGAACCCTGAACCCTAAACCCTAAACCCTAAACCCTAAACCCTAAACCCTGAACCCTGAACCCTGAACCCTGAACCCTGAACCCTGAACCCTGAACCCTGAACCCTGAACCCTGAACCCTAAACCCTGAACCCTGAACCCTGAACCCTGAACCCTAAACCCTAAACCCTAAACCCTAAACCCTAAACCCTAAACCCTAAACCCTGAACCCTAAACCCTAAACCCTAAACCCTAAACCCTAAACCCTAAACCCTGAACCCTGAAACCCTGAACCCTGAACCCTGAACCCTGAACCCTGAACCCTGAACCCTGAACCCTAAACCCTGAACCCTGAACCCTGAACCCTGAACCCTGAACCCTGAACCCTGAACCCTGAACCCTGAACCCTGAACCCTGAACCCTGAACCCTGAACCCTGAACCCTGAACCCTGAACCCTGAACCCTGAACCCTGAACCCTGAACCCTGAACCCTGAACCCTGAACCCTGAACCCTGAACCCTGAACCCTGAACCCTGAACCCTGAACCCTGAACCCTGAACCCTAAACCCTAAACCCTAAACCCTAAAACCCTAAACCCTAAACCCTGAACCCTGAACCCTGAACCCTGAACCCTAAACCCTAAACCCTAAACCCTAAACCCTAAACCCTAAACCCTAAACCCTAAACCCTGAACCCTGAACCCTGAACCCTGAACCCTGAACCCTAAACCCTAAACCCTGAACCCTGAACCCTGAACCCTGAACCCTGAACCCTGAACCCTGAACCCTGAACCCTGAACCCTGAACCCTGAACCCTGAACCCTGAACCCTGAACCCTAAACCCTAAACCCTAAACCCTAAACCCTAAACCCTAAACCCTAAACCCTAAACCCTAAACCCTAAACCCTGAACCCTGAACCCTGAACCCTGAACCCTGAACCCTAAACCCTAAACCCTAAACCCTAAACCCTAAACCCTGAACCCTAAACCCTAAACCCTAAACCCTAAACCCTAAAACCCTAAACCCTAAACCCTAAAACCCTGAACCCTGAACCCTGAACCCTGAACCCTGAACCCTGAACCCTGAACCCTGAACCCTGAACCCTGAACCCTGAACCCTGAACCCTGAACCCTGAACCCTGAACCCTGAACCCTGAACCCTAAACCCTAAACCCTAAACCCTAAACCCTAAACCCTAAACCCTGAACCCTGAACCCTAAACCCTGAACCCTAAACCCTAAACCCTAAACCCTAAACCCTAAACCCTAAACCCTAAACCCTAAACCCTAAACCCTAAACCCTAAACCCTGAACCCTGAACCCTGAACCCTGAACCCTGAACCCTAAACCCTAAACCCTAAACCCTAAACCCTAAACCCTGAACCCCGAAACCCTGAACCCTGAACCCTGAACCCTGAACCCTGAACCCTGAACCCTGAACCCTGAACCCTGAACCCTGAACCCTGAACCCTGAACCCTGAACCCTGAACCCTAAACCCTGAACCCTGAACCCTAAACCCTAAACCCTAAACCCTAAACCCTAAACCCTAAACCCTAAACCCTAAACCCTAAACCCTAAACCCTAAACCCTAAACCCTAAACCCTAAACCCTGAACCCTGAACCCTGAACCCTGAACCCTGAACCCTGAACCCTGAACCCTGAACCCTGAACCCTGAACCCTGAACCCTAAACCCTAAACCCTGAACCCTAAACCCTAAACCCTAAACCCTAAACCCTGAACCCTGAACCCTGAACCCTGAACCCTGAACCCTGAACCCTAAACCCTAAACCCTAAACCCTAAACCCTAAACCCTAAACCCTAAACCCTAAACCCTGAACCCTGAACCCTGAACCCTGAAACCCTAAACCCTAAACCCTAAACCCTGAACCCTGAACCCTAAACCCTAAACCCTAAACCCTAAACCCTAAACCCTGAACCCTGAACCCTGAACCCTGAACCCTGAACCCTGAACCCTGAACCCTGAACCCTGAACCCTGAACCCTGAACCCTGAACCCTGAACCCTGAACCCTGAACCCTGAACCCTGAACCCTGAACCCTGAACCCTGAACCCTGAACCCTGAACCCTGAACCCTGAACCCTGAACCCTGAACCCTGAACCCTGAACCCTGAACCCTGAACCCTAAACCCTAAACCCTAAACCCTAAACCCTAAACCCTAAACCCTAAACCCTAAACCCTAAACCCTAAACCCTAAACCCTGAACCCTGAACCCTAAACCCTAAACCCTAAACCCTAAACCCTAAACCCTGAACCCTGAACCCTAAACCCTAAACCCTAAACCCTAAACCCTAAACCCTAAACCCTAAACCCTAAACCCTAAACCCTAAACCCGAAACCCTGAACCCTAAACCCTAAA
>NC_077243.1:27500-47500 GCF_947179165.1 Solanum dulcamara
CCCTGAACCCTGAACCCTGAACCCTGAACCCTGAACCCTGAACCCTGAACCCTGAACCCTGAACCCTAAACCCTGAACCCTGAACCCTAAACCCTAAACCCTAAACCCTAAACCCTAAACCCTAAACCCTAAACCCTAAACCCTAAACCCTAAACCCTAAACCCTAAACCCTAAAACCCTAAAACCCTAAAACCCTAAAACCCTAAACCCTAAACCCTAAACCCTAAACCCTGAACCCTGAACCCTGAACCCTGAACCCTGAACCCTGAACCCTGAACCCTGAACCCTGAAACCCTGAACCCTAAACCCTGAACCCTAAACCCTAAACCCTAAACCCTAAACCCTAAACCCTAAACCCTAAACCCTAAACCCTAAACCCTAAACCCTAAACCCTGAACCCTGAACCCTAAACCCTAAACCCTAAACCCTGAACCCTGAACCCTGAACCCTGAACCCTGAACCCTGAACCCTGAACCCTGAACCCTGAACCCTGAACCCTGAACCCTGAACCCTGAACCCTGAACCCTGAACCCTGAACCCTGAACCCTGAACCCTGAACCCTGAACCCTGAACCCTGAACCCTGAACCCTGAACCCTGAACCCTGAACCCTGAACCCTGAACCCTGAACCCTGAACCCTGAACCCTGAACCCTGAACCCTGAACCCTGAACCCTAAACCCTAAACCCTAAACCCTAAACCCTAAACCCTAAACCCTAAACCCTAAACCCTAAACCCTAAACCCTAAACCCTAAACCCTGAACCCTGAACCCTAAACCCTAAACCCTAAACCCTAAACCCTAAACCCTAAACCCTAAACCCTAAACCCTAAAACCCTAAACCCTAAACCCTAAACCCTAAACCCTAAACCCTAAACCCTAAACCCTAAACCCTAAACCCTAAACCCTAAAACCCTAAAACCCTAAACCCTAAACCCTAAACCCTAAACCCTAAACCCTAAACCCTAAACCCTAAACCCTGAACCCTAAACCCTAAACCCTAAACCCTGAACCCTGAACCCTGAACCCTGAACCCTGAACCCTGAACCCTGAACCCTGAACCCTGAACCCTGAACCCTAAACCCTGAACCCTAAACCCTAAACCCTAAACCCTAAACCCTGAACCCTGAACCCTGAACCCTAAACCCTAAACCCTAAACCCTAAACCCTGAACCCTGAACCCTAAACCCTAAACCCTAAACCCTAAACCCTAAACCCTAAACCCTAAACCCTAAACCCTAAACCCTAAACCCTAAACCCTAAACCCTAAACCCTAAACCCTAAACCCTAAACCCTAAACCCTAAACCCTAAACCCTGAACCCTGAACCCTGAACCCTGAACCCTGAACCCTGAACCCTGAACCCTGAACCCTGAACCCTGAACCCTAAACCCTAAACCCTAAACCCTAAACCCTAAACCCTAAACCCTAAACCCTAAACCCTAAACCCTAAACCCTAAACCCTAAACCCTGAACCCTGAACCCTGAACCCTAAACCCTAAACCCTGAACCCTGAACCCTGAACCCTGAACCCTGAACCCTGAACCCTAAACCCTGAACCCTGAACCCTGAACCCTGAACCCTGAACCCTGAACCCTGAACCCTGAACCCTGAACCCTGAACCCTGAACCCTGAACCCTGAACCCTGAACCCTAAACCCTAAACCCTAAACCCTAAACCCTAAACCCTAAACCCTAAACCCTAAACCCTAAACCCTAAACCCTGAACCCTGAACCCTGAACCCTAAACCCTAAACCCTAAACCCTAAACCCTAAACCCTAAACCCTAAACCCTAAACCCTAAACCCTAAACCCTAAACCCTAAACCCTGAACCCTGAACCCTGAACCCTGAACCCTGAACCCTGAACCCTGAACCCTGAACCCTGAACCCTGAACCCTGAACCCTGAACCCTGAACCCTGAACCCTGAACCCTAAACCCTAAACCCTAAACCCTGAACCCTGAACCCTGAACCCTGAACCCTGAACCCTGAACCCTGAACCCTGAACCCTGAACCCTGAACCCTGAACCCTGAACCCTGAACCCTGAACCCTAAACCCTAAACCCTAAACCCTAAACCCTAAACCCTGAACCCTGAACCCTGAACCCTGAACCCTGAACCCTGAACCCTGAACCCTGAACCCTGAACCCTGAACCCTGAACCCTGAACCCTGAACCCTGAACCCTGAACCCTGAACCCTGAACCCTGAACCCTGAACCCTGAAACCCTGAACCCTGAACCCTGAACCCTGAACCCTGAACCCTGAACCCTGAACCCTGAACCCTGAACCCTGAACCCTGAACCCTGAACCCTAAACCCTAAACCCTAAACCCTAAACCCTAAACCCTAAACCCTAAACCCTAAACCCTAAAACCCTGAAACCCTGAACCCTGAACCCTGAACCCTAAACCCTAAACCCTGAACCCTGAACCCTGAACCCTAAACCCTAAACCCTAAACCCTAAACCCTGAACCCTGAACCCTGAACCCTGAACCCTGAACCCTGAACCCTAAACCCTAAACCCTAAACCCTAAACCCTAAACCCTAAACCCTAAACCCTAAACCCTAAACCCTAAACCCTAAACCCTAAACCCTAAACCCTAAACCCTAAACCCTGAACCCTGAACCCTGAACCCTAAACCCTAAACCCTGAAACCCTGAACCCTGAACCCTGAACCCTGAACCCTGAACCCTGAACCCTGAACCCTGAACCCTGAACCCTGAACCCTGAACCCTGAACCCTGAACCCTGAACCCTGAACCCTAAACCCTAAACCCTAAACCCTAAAACCCTAAACCCTAAACCCTAAACCCTAAACCCTAAACCCTAAACCCTAAACCCTAAACCCTAAACCCTAAACCCTAAACCCTAAACCCTAAACCCTAAACCCTGAACCCTGAACCCTGAACCCTAAACCCTAAACCCTAAACCCTAAACCCTAAACCCTAAACCCTAAACCCTAAACCCTGAACCCTGAACCCTGAACCCTGAACCCTGAACCCTGAACCCTGAACCCTGAACCCTAAACCCTAAACCCTAAACCCTGAACCCTGAACCCTGAACCCTGAACCCTAAACCCTAAACCCTAAACCCTGAACCCTAAACCCTAAACCCTAAACCCTGAACCCTGAACCCTGAACCCTAAACCCTAAACCCTAAACCCTAAACCCTGAACCCTGAACCCTAAACCCTAAACCCTAAACCCTAAACCCTGAACCCTGAACCCTGAACCCTGAACCCTGAACCCTGAACCCTGAACCCTGAACCCTGAACCCTGAACCCTGAACCCTGAACCCTGAACCCTGAACCCTGAACCCTGAACCCTGAACCCTGAACCCTGAACCCTGAACCCTGAACCCTGAACCCTGAACCCTAAACCCTAAACCCTAAACCCTAAACCCTAAACCCTAAACCCTAAACCCTAAACCCTAAACCCTAAACCCTAAACCCTAAACCCTAAACCCTGAACCCTGAACCCTGAACCCTGAACCCTGAACCCTGAACCCTAAACCCTGAACCCTGAACCCTAAACCCTAAACCCTAAACCCTAAACCCTAAACCCTAAACCCTAAACCCTAAACCCTAAACCCTAAACCCTAAACCCTAAACCCTAAACCCTAAACCCTAAACCCTAAACCCTAAACCCTAAACCCTAAACCCTAAACCCTGAACCCTGAACCCTGAACCCTGAACCCTGAACCCTAAACCCTAAACCCTAAACCCTAAACCCTAAACCCTGAAACCCTGAACCCTGAACCCTGAACCCTGAACCCTGAACCCTGAACCCTGAACCCTAAACCCTAAACCCTAAACCCTAAACCCTAAACCCTAAACCCTAAACCCTGAACCCTGAACCCTGAACCCTAAACCCTAAACCCTGAACCCTGAACCCTGAACCCTGAACCCTAAACCCTAAACCCTGAACCCTGAACCCTGAACCCTGAACCCTGAACCCTGAACCCTGAACCCTAAACCCTAAACCCTAAACCCTAAACCCTAAACCCTAAACCCTGAACCCTGAACCCTGAACCCTGAACCCTGAACCCTGAACCCTAAACCCTAAACCCTGAACCCTGAACCCTGAACCCTGAACCCTGAACCCTAAACCCTAAACCCTAAACCCTAAACCCTAAACCCTAAACCCTAAACCCTAAACCCTAAACCCTAAACCCTAAACCCTAAACCCTAAACCCTAAACCCTAAACCCTAAACCCTAAACCCTAAACCCTAAACCCTAAACCCTAAACCCTAAACCCTGAACCCTGAACCCTAAACCCTGAACCCTAAACCCTAAACCCTAAACCCTAAACCCTAAACCCTAAACCCTGAACCCTGAACCCTGAACCCTGAACCCTGAACCCTAAACCCTAAACCCTAAACCCTAAACCCTAAACCCTAAACCCTAAACCCTAAACCCTGAACCCTAAACCCTGAACCCTGAACCCTGAAACCCTGAACCCTGAACCCTGAACCCTAAACCCTAAACCCTAAACCCTAAACCCTAAACCCTGAACCCTGAACCCTGAACCCTGAACCCTGAACCCTGAACCCTGAACCCTGAACCCTAAACCCTAAACCCTAAACCCTAAACCCTAAACCCTAAACCCTAAACCCTCTGAACCCCGAAACCCTGAACCCTGAACCCTGAACCCTGAACCCTGAACCCTGAACCCTAAACCCTAAACCCTAAACCCTAAACCCTAAACCCTAAACCCTAAACCCTAAACCCTAAACCCTAAACCCTGAACCCTGAACCCTAAACCCTAAACCCTGAACCCTGAACCCTGAACCCTGAACCCTGAACCCTGAACCCTGAACCCTGAACCCTGAACCCTGAACCCTGAACCCTGAACCCTGAACCCTGAACCCTAAACCCTAAACCCTAAACCCTAAACCCTAAACCCTAAACCCTAAACCCTGAACCCTGAACCCTGAACCCTAAACCCTAAACCCTAAACCCTGAACCCTGAACCCTGAACCCTAAACCCTAAACCCTAAACCCTAAACCCTAAACCCTAAACCCTGAACCCTGAACCCTGAACCCTAAACCCTAAACCCTAAACCCTAAACCCTGAACCCTGAACCCTGAACCCTGAACCCTGAACCCTGAACCCTGAACCCTGAACCCTGAACCCTGAACCCTGAACCCTGAACCCTGAACCCTGAACCCTGAACCCTGAACCCTGAACCCTGAACCCTAAACCCTAAACCCTAAACCCTAAACCCTAAACCCTAAACCCTAAACCCTGAACCCTGAACCCTGAACCCTGAACCCTGAACCCTAAACCCTAAACCCTAAACCCTAAACCCTAAACCCTAAACCCTGAACCCTGAACCCTGAACCCTGAACCCTGAACTCTGAACCCTGAACCCTGAACCCTGAACCCTGAACCCTGAACCCTGAACCCTGAACCCTGAACCCTGAACCCTGAACCCTAAACCCTAAACCCTAAACCCTAAACCCTAAACCCTAAACCCTGAACCCTGAACCCTGAACCCTGAACCCTGAACCCTGAACCCTAAACCCTAAACCCTAAACCCTGAACCCTGAACCCTGAACCCTGAACCCTAAACCCTAAACCCTAAACCCTAAACCCTAAACCCTAAACCCTAAACCCTGAACCCTAAACCCTAAACCCTAAACCCTAAACCCTAAACCCTAAACCCTAAACCCTAAACCCTAAACCCTAAACCCTAAACCCTAAACCCTAAACCCTGAACCCTGAACCCTGAACCCTGAACCCTAAACCCTAAACCCTAAACCCTAAACCCTAAACCCTAAACCCTAAACCCTAAACCCTAAACCCTAAACCCTAAACCCTAAACCCTGAACCCTAAACCCTAAACCCTAAACCCTAAACCCTAAACCCTAAACCCTAAACCCTAAACCCTAAACCCTAAACCCTAAACCCTAAACCCTAAACCCTAAACCCTAAACCCTAAACCCTAAACCCTAAACCCTAAACCCTAAACCCTAAACCCTAAACCCTGAACCCTGAACCCTGAACCCTGAACCCTGAACCCTGAACCCTGAACCCTAAACCCTAAACCCTAAACCCTAAACCCTAAACCCTAAACCCTGAACCCTGAACCCTAAACCCTAAACCCTAAACCCTAAACCCTAAACCCTAAACCCTAAACCCTAAACCCTAAACCCTAAACCCTGAACCCTGAACCCTGAACCCTGAACCCTGAACCCTGAACCCTAAACCCTAAACCCTAAACCCTAAACCCTGAACCCTGAACCCTGAACCCTGAACCCTGAACCCTGAACCCTAAACCCTAAACCCTAAACCCTAAACCCTAAACCCTAAACCCTAAACCCTAAACCCTAAACCCTAAACCCTGAAACCCTGAACCCTGAACCCTGAACCCTGAACCCTGAACCCTAAACCCTAAACCCTAAACCCTAAACCCTAAACCCTAAACCCTAAACCCTAAACCCTAAACCCTAAACCCTGAACCCTAAACCCTAAACCCTAAACCCTAAACCCTGAACCCTGAACCCTGAACCCTGAACCCTGAACCCTGAACCCTGAACCCTGAACCCTGAACCCTGAACCCTGAACCCTGAACCCTGAACCCTAAACCCTAAACCCTAAACCCTAAACCCTAAACCCTAAACCCTAAACCCTAAACCCTAAACCCTAAACCCTGAACCCTAAACCCTAAACCCTAAACCCTAAACCCTAAACCCTAAACCCTAAACCCTAAACCCTAAACCCTAAACCCTAAACCCTGAACCCTGAACCCTGAACCCTAAACCCTAAACCCTGAACCCTGAACCCTGAACCCTAAACCCTAAACCCTGAACCCTGAACCCTGAACCCTGAACCCTGAACCCTGAACCCTGAACCCTGAACCCTGAACCCTGAACCCTGAACCCTGAACCCTGAACCCTGAACCCTGAACCCTGAACCCTGAACCCTGAACCCTGAACCCTGAACCCTGAACCCTGAACCCTGAACCCTGAACCCTGAACCCTGAACCCTGAACCCTGAACCCTGAACCCTGAACCCTGAACCCTGAACCCTGAACCCTGAACCCTGAACCCTGAACCCTGAACCCTGAACCCTGAACCCTGAACCCTGAACCCTGAACCCTGAACCCTAAACCCTAAACCCTAAACCCTGAACCCTGAACCCTGAACCCTAAACCCTAAACCCTGAACCCTGAACCCTGAACCCTGAACCCTGAACCCTGAACCCTGAACCCTGAACCCTGAACCCTGAACCCTGAACCCTGAACCCTGAACCCTGAACCCTGAACCCTGAACCCTGAACCCTGAACCCTGAACCCTGAACCCTGAACCCTGAACCCTAAACCCTAAACCCTAAACCCTAAACCCTAAACCCTAAACCCTAAACCCTAAACCCTAAACCCTAAACCCTAAACCCTGAACCCTGAACCCTGAACCCTGAACCCTGAACCCTGAACCCTGAACCCTAAACCCTAAACCCTAAACCCTAAACCCTAAACCCTAAACCCTGAACCCTGAACCCTGAACCCTGAACCCTGAACCCTGAACCCTGAACCCTGAACCCTAAACCCTAAACCCTAGAACCCTAAACCCTAAAACCCTAAACCCTGAACCCTGAACCCTGAACCCTGAACCCTAAACCCTAAACCCTAAACCCTGAACCCTGAACCCTGAACCCTAAACCCTAAACCCTGAACCCTGAACCCTGAACCCTGAACCCTGAACCCTGAACCCTGAACCCTGAACCCTAAACCCTAAACCCTGAACCCTGAACCCTAAACCCTAAACCCTAAACCCTAAACCCTAAACCCTAAACCCTAAACCCTAAACCCTAAACCCTAAACCCTAAACCCTAAACCCTAAACCCTGAACCCTGAACCCTGAACCCTGAACCCTGAACCCTGAACCCTGAACCCTGAACCCTGAACCCTAAACCCTAAACCCTAAACCCTAAACCCTGAACCCTGAACCCTAAACCCTAAACCCTAAACCCTGAACCCTGAACCCTGAACCCTGAACCCTGAACCCTGAACCCTGAACCCTGAACCCTGAACCCTGAACCCTGAACCCTGAACCCTGAACCCTGAACCCTAAACCCTGAACCCTGAACCCTAAACCCTAAACCCTAAACCCTAAACCCTAAACCCTAAACCCTAAACCCTAAACCCTAAACCCTAAACCCTAAACCCTAAACCCTAAACCCTAAACCCTGAACCCTAAACCCTGAACCCTGAACCCTAAACCCTAAACCCTAAACCCTGAACCCTGAACCCTGAACCCTGAACCCTGAACCCTGAACCCTGAACCCTGAACCCTGAACCCTGAACCCTGAACCCTGAACCCTGAACCCTGAACCCTGAACCCTGAACCCTGAACCCTGAACCCTGAACCCTGAACCCTGAACCCTGAACCCTGAACCCTGAACCCTGAACCCTAAACCCTAAACCCTAAACCCTAAACCCTAAACCCTAAACCCTAAACCCTAAACCCTAAACCCTAAACCCTAAACCCTGAACCCTGAACCCTGAACCCTGAACCCTAAACCCTAAACCCTAAACCCTAAACCCTAAACCCTAAACCCTAAACCCTAAACCCTAAACCCTGAACCCTGAACCCTGAACCCTGAACCCTGAACCCTGAACCCTAAACCCTAAACCCTGAACCCTGAACCCTGAACCCTAAACCCTAAACCCTAAACCCTAAACCCTAAACCCTAAACCCTAAACCCTAAACCCTAAACCCTGAACCCTGAACCCTGAACCCTGAACCCTGAACCCTGAACCCTGAACCCTGAACCCTGAACCCTGAACCCTGAACCCTAAACCCTAAACCCTAAACCCTAAACCCTAAACCCTAAACCCTAAACCCTAAACCCTAAACCCTAAACCCTAAACCCTAAACCCTAAACCCTAAACCCTAAACCCTAAACCCTAAACCCTAAACCCTAAACCCTAAACCCTAAACCCTGAACCCTGAACCCTGAACCCTGAACCCTGAACCCTGAACCCTGAACCCTAAACCCTAAACCCTAAACCCTAAACCCTAAACCCTAAACCCTAAACCCTAAACCCTAAACCCTAAACCCTAAACCCTAAACCCTAAACCCTGAACCCTGAACCCTAAACCCTAAACCCTAAACCCTGAACCCTGAAACCCTAAACCCTAAACCCTAAACCCTAAACCCTAAACCCTAAACCCTAAAACCCTAAACCCTAAACCCTAAACCCTAAACCCTAAACCCTAAACCCTAAACCCTAAACCCTAAACCCTAAACCCTAAACCCTAAACCCTAAACCCTGAACCCTGAACCCTGAACCCTGAACCCTGAACCCTGAACCCTGAACCCTGAACCCTGAACCCTGAACCCTGAACCCTGAACCCTGAACCCTGAACCCTGAACCCTGAACCCTGAACCCTGAACCCTGAACCCTGAACCCTAAACCCTAAACCCTAAACCCTAAACCCTAAACCCTAAACCCTAAACCCTAAACCCTAAACCCTAAACCCTAAACCCTAAACCCTAAACCCTAAACCCTAAACCCTAAACCCTAAACCCTAAACCCTAAACCCTAAACCCTGAACCCTGAACCCTAAACCCTGAACCCTGAACCCTGAACCCTAAACCCTAAACCCTGAACCCTGAACCCTGAACCCTGAACCCTGAACCCTGAACCCTGAACCCTGAACCCTGAACCCTAAACCCTAAACCCTAAACCCTAAACCCTAAACCCTGAACCCTGAACCCTGAACCCTGAACCCTGAACCCTGAACCCTGAACCCTGAACCCTGAACCCTGAACCCTGAACCCTGAACCCTGAACCCTGAACCCTGAACCCTAAACCCTAAACCCTAAACCCTAAACCCTAAACCCTAAACCCTGAACCCTGAACCCTGAACCCTGAACCCTGAACCCTGAACCCTGAACCCTGAACCCTGAACCCTGAACCCTGAACCCTGAACCCTGAACCCTAAACCCTAAACCCTAAACCCTAAACCCTAAACCCTGAACCCTGAACCCTGAACCCTGAACCCTGAACCCTGAACCCTGAACCCTGAACCCTGAACCCTGAACCCTGAACCCTAAACCCTAAACCCTAAACCCTAAACCCTAAACCCTAAACCCTAAACCCTAAACCCTAAACCCTAAACCCTAAACCCTAAACCCTAAACCCTAAACCCTAAACCCTAAACCCTAAACCCTAAACCCTAAACCCTAAACCCTGAACCCTGAACCCTGAACCCTAAACCCTAAACCCTAAACCCTAAACCCTAAACCCTGAACCCTGAACCCTGAACCCTGAACCCTGAACCCTGAACCCTAAACCCTAAACCCTAAACCCTGAACCCTGAACCCTGAACCCTGAACCCTGAACCCTGAACCCTGAACCCTGAACCCTGAACCCTGAACCCTGAACCCTAAACCCTAAACCCTAAACCCTGAACCCTAAACCCTAAACCCTAAACCCTGAACCCTAAACCCTAAACCCTAAACCCTGAACCCTGAACCCTGAACCCTGAACCCTAAACCCTAAACCCTAAACCCTAAACCCTAAACCCTAAACCCTAAACCCTAAACCCTAAACCCTAAACCCTAAACCCTAAACCCTGAACCCTGAACCCTAAACCCTAAACCCTAAACCCTAAACCCTAAACCCTAAACCCTAAACCCTAAACCCTAAACCCTAAACCCTAAACCCTAAACCCTAAACCCTAAACCCTAAACCCTAAACCCTAAACCCTAAACCCTAAACCCTGAACCCTGAACCCTGAACCCTGAACCCTGAACCCTGAACCCTGAACCCTGAACCCTGAACCCTGAACCCTGAACCCTGAACCCTGAACCCTGAACCCTGAACCCTGAACCCTGAACCCTGAACCCTGAACCCTAAACCCTGAACCCTGAACCCTGAACCCTGAACCCTGAACCCTGAACCCTGAACCCTGAACCCTGAACCCTAAACCCTAAACCCTAAACCCTAAACCCTAAACCCTGAACCCTGAACCCTAAACCCTAAACCCTAAACCCTAAACCCTAAACCCTAAACCCTAAACCCTAGAACCCTGAACCCTGAACCCTGAACCCTGAACCCTGAACCCTGAACCCTGAACCCTGAACCCTGAACCCTGAACCCTGAACCCTGAACCCTAAACCCTGAACCCTGAACCCTGAACCCTAAACCCTAAACCCTAAACCCTGAACCCTGAACCCTGAACCCTGAACCCTGAACCCTGAACCCTGAACCCTGAACCCTGAACCCTGAACCCTGAACCCTGAACCCTAAACCCTAAACCCTAAACCCTAAACCCTAAACCCTAAACCCTGAACCCTAAACCCTAAACCCTAAACCCTAAACCCTAAACCCTAAACCCTAAACCCGAAACCCTGAACCCTGAAACCCTGAACCCTGAACCCTGAACCCTGAACCCTGAACCCTGAACCCTGAACCCTAAACCCTAAACCCTAAACCCTAAACCCTAAACCCTGAACCCTGAACCCTGAACCCTGAACCCTGAACCCTGAACCCTGAACCCTGAACCCTGAACCCTGAACCCTGAACCCTGAACCCTGAACCCTGAACCCTGAACCCTGAACCCTGAACCCTGAACCCTGAACCCTGAACCCTGAACCCTGAACCCTGAACCCTGAACCCCTAAACCCTAAACCCTAAACCCTAAACCCTAAACCCTAAACCCTAAACCCTAAACCCTAAACCCTAAACCCTAAACCCTAAACCCTAAACCCTAAACCCTAAACCCTAAACCCTAAACCCTAAACCCTAAACCCTGAACCCTGAACCCTAAACCCTAAACCCTAAACCCTAAACCCTAAACCCTAAACCCTGAACCCTGAACCCTGAACCCTGAACCCTGAACCCTGAACCCTGAACCCTGAACCCTGAACCCTGAACCCTGAACCCTGAACCCTGAACCCTGAACCCTGAACCCTGAACCCTGAACCCTGAACCCTGAACCCTAAACCCTAAACCCTGAACCCTGAACCCTGAACCCTGAACCCTAAACCCTAAACCCTGAACCCTGAACCCTGAACCCGAAACCCTGAACCCTGAACCCTGAACCCTGAACCCTGAACCCTGAACCCTGAACCCTGAACCCTGAACCCTGAACCCTGAACCCTAAACCCTAAACCCTGAACCCTGAACCCTGAACCCTGAACCCTAAACCCTAAACCCTAAACCCTAAACCCTAAACTCTGAACCCTGAACCCTGAACCCTGAACCCTGAACCCTGAACCCTGAACCCTGAACCCTGAACCCTAAACCCTGAACCCTGAACCCTGAACCCTGAACCCTGAACCCTGAACCCTGAACCCTGAACCCTAAACCCTAAACCCTAAACCCTAAACCCTAAACCCTAAACCCTGAACCCTGAACCCTGAACCCTAAACCCTAAACCCTAAACCCTAAACCCTAAACCCTAAACCCTAAACCCTGAACCCTGAACCCTAAACCCTAAACCCTAAACCCTAAACCCTAAACCCTAAACCCTGAACCCTGAACCCTAAACCCTAAACCCTAAACCCTAAACCCTAAACCCTGAACCCTGAACCCTGAACCCTGAACCCTGAACCCTGAACCCTGAACCCTGAACCCTGAACCCTGAACCCTGAACCCTGAACCCTGAACCCTGAACCCTGAACCCTGAACCCTGAACCCTGAACCCTGAACCCTGAACCCTAAACCCTAAACCCTAAACCCTAAACCCTAAACCCTAAACCCTAAACCCTAAACCCTAAACCCTAAACCCTAAACCCTAAACCCTAAACCCTAAACCCTAAACCCTGAACCCTAAACCCTAAACCCTAAACCCTAAACCCTAAACCCTAAACCCTGAACCCTGAACCCTGAACCCTGAACCCTGAACCCTGAACCCTGAACCCTGAACCCTGAACCCTGAACCCTGAACCCTGAACCCTGAACCCTGAACCCTGAACCCTGAACCCTGAACCCTGAACCCTGAACCCTGAACCCTGAACCCTGAACCCTAAACCCTAAACCCTGAACCCTGAACCCTGAACCCTGAACCCTGAACCCTGAACCCTGAACCCTGAACCCTGAACCCTGAACCCTGAACCCTGAACCCTGAACCCTGAACCCTGAACCCTGAACCCTGAACCCTGAACCCTGAACCCTAAACCCTAAACCCTAAACCCTAAACCCTAAACCCTAAACCCTAAACCCTAAACCCTAAACCCTAAACCCTAAACCCTAAACCCTAAACCCTAAACCCTGAACCCTGAACCCTGAACCCTGAACCCTGAACCCTGAACCCTGAACCCTGAACCCTGAACCCTAAACCCTGAACCCTGAACCCTGAACCCTGAACCCTGAACCCTGAACCCTGAACCCTGAACCCTGAACCCTGAACCCTGAACCCTGAACCCTGAACCCTGAACCCTGAACCCTGAACCCTGAACCCTGAACCCTGAACCCTGAACCCTGAACCCTGAACCCTGAACCCTGAACCCTGAACCCTAAACCCTAAACCCTAAACCCTAAACCCTAAACCCTAAACCCTGAACCCTGAACCCTGAACCCTGAACCCTGAACCCTGAACCCTGAACCCTGAACCCTGAACCCTGAACCCTGAACCCTGAACCCTGAACCCTGAACCCTGAACCCTGAACCCTGAACCCTAAACCCTAAACCCTAAACCCTGAACCCTGAACCCTGAACCCTGAACCCTGAACCCTGAACCCTGAACCCTGAACCCTGAACCCTGAACCCTGAACCCTGAACCCTGAACCCTGAACCCTGAACCCTGAACCCTGAACCCTGAACCCTAAACCCTAAACCCTAAACCCTAAACCCTGAACCCTGAACCCTGAACCCTAAACCCTAAACCCTGAACCCTGAACCCTAAACCCTAAACCCTAAACCCTAAACCCTGAACCCTGAACCCTGAACCCTGAACCCTGAACCCTGAACCCTGAACCCTGAACCCTGAACCCTGAACCCTGAACCCTGAACCCTGAACCCTGAACCCTGAACCCTGAACCCTGAACCCTAAACCCTAAACCCTGAACCCTGAACCCTGAACCCTAAACCCTGAACCCTGAACCCTGAACCCTGAACCCTGAACCCTGAACCCTGAACCCTGAACCCTGAACCCTGAACCCTAAACCCTAAACCCTAAACCCTAAACCCTAAACCCTAAACCCTGAACCCTGAACCCTGAACCCTGAAACCCTGAACCCTGAACCCTGAACCCTGAACCCTGAACCCTGAACCCTGAACCCTGAACCCTGAACCCTGAACCCTGAACCCTGAACCCTGAACCCTGAACCCTGAACCCTGAACCCTGAACCCTGAACCCTGAACCCTGAACCCTGAACCCTGAACCCTGAACCCTAAACCCTAAACCCTAAACCCTAAACCCTAAACCCTAAACCCTAAACCCTAAACCCTAAACCCTAAACCCTAAACCCTAAACCCTAAACCCTGAACCCTGAACCCTGAACCCTGAACCCTGAACCCTGAACCCTGAACCCTGAACCCTGAACCCTAAACCCTAAACCCTAAACCCTGAACCCTGAACCCTGAACCCTGAACCCTGAACCCTGAACCCTGAACCCTGAACCCTGAACCCTGAACCCTGAACCCTGAACCCTGAACCCTGAACCCTGAACCCTGAACCCTGAACCCTGAACCCTGAACCCTGAACCCTGAACCCTGAACCCTGAACCCTGAACCCTGAACCCTAAACCCTAAACCCTAAACCCTAAACCCTAAACCCTAAACCCTAAACCCTAAACCCTAAACCCTAAACCCTAAACCCTGAACCCTGAACCCTGAACCCTGAACCCTGAACCCTGAACCCTGAACCCTGAACCCTGAACCCTGAACCCTGAACCCTGAACCCTGAACCCTAAACCCTAAACCCTAAACCCTAAAACCCTAAACCCTGAACCCTGAACCCTAAACCCTAAACCCTAAACCCTGAACCCTGAACCCTGAACCCTGAACCCTGAACCCTGAACCCTGAACCCTGAACCCTGAACCCTGAACCCTAAACCCTAAACCCTAAACCCTAAACCCTGAACCCTGAACCCTGAACCCTGAACCCTAAACCCTAAACCCTAAACCCTAAACCCTAAACCCTGAACCCTGAACCCTGAACCCTGAACCCTGAACCCTGAACCCTGAACCCTGAACCCTGAACCCTGAACCCTGAACCCTAAACCCTAAACCCTGAACCCTAAACCCTAAACCCTAAACCCTAAACCCTAAACCCTAAACCCTAAACCCTGAACCCTGAACCCTGAACCCTGAACCCTGAACCCTGAACCCTGAACCCTAAACCCTAAACCCTAAACCCTAAACCCTAAACCCTAAACCCTAAACCCTAAACCCTAAACCCTAAACCCTAAACCCTAAACCCTAAACCCTGAACCCTGAACCCTGAACCCTGAACCCTGAACCCTGAACCCTAAACCCTAAACCCTAAACCCTGAACCCTAAACCCTAAACCCTAAACCCTAAACCCTAAACCCTAAACCCTAAACCCTAAACCCTAAACCCTAAACCCTAAACCCTAAACCCTAAACCCTAAACCCTAAACCCTGAACCCTGAACCCTGAACCCTGAACCCTGAACCCTGAACCCTGAACCCTGAACCCTGAACCCTGAACCCTGAACCCTGAACCCTGAACCCTGAACCCTGAACCCTGAACCCTGAACCCTGAACCCTGAACCCTGAACCCTGAACCCTGAACCCTGAACCCTGAACCCTGAACCCTGAACCCTGAACCCTGAACCCTGAACCCTGAACCCTAAACCCTAAACCCTAAACCCTAAACCCTAAACCCTAAACCCTAAACCCTAAACCCTAAACCCTAAACCCTAAACCCTAAACCCTAAACCCTAAACCCTAAACCCTAAACCCTAAACCCTAAACCCTAAACCCTAAACCCTAAACCCTAAACCCTAAACCCTAAACCCTAAACCCTGAACCCTGAACCCTAGAACCCTAAACCCTAAACCCTAAACCCTAAACCCTAAACCCTAAACCCTAAACCCTAAACCCTAAACCCTAAACCCTAAACCCTAAACCCTAAACCCTAAACCCTGAACCCTGAACCCTGAACCCTAAACCCTAAACCCTAAACCCTAAACCCTAAACCCTAAACCCTAAACCCTAAACCCTAAACCCTAAACCCTAAACCCTAAACCCTAAACCCTAAACCCTAAACCCTAAACCCTAAACCCTAAACCCTAAACCCTAAACCCTGAACCCTAAACCCTAAACCCTAAACCCTAAACCCTAAACCCTAAACCCTAAACCCTAAACCCTAAACCCTAAACCCTAAACCCTAAACCCTAAACCCTAAACCCTAAACCCTAAACCCTAAACCCTAAACCCTAAACCCTAAACCCTGAACCCTGAACCCTGAACCCTGAACCCTGAACCCTGAACCCTGAACCCTGAACCCTGAACCCTAAACCCTAAACCCTGAACCCTGAACCCTGAACCCTAAACCCTAAACCCTAAACCCTAAACCCTAAACCCTAAACCCTAAACCCTAAACCCTAAACCCTAAACCCTAAACCCTAAACCCTAAACCCTAAACCCTAAACCCTAAACCCTAAACCCTAAACCCTAAACCCTGAACCCTGAACCCTGAAACCCTGAACCCTGAACCCTGAACCCTGAACCCTGAACCCTGAACCCTAAACCCTGAACCCTGAACCCTAAACCCTAAACCCTAAACCCTAAACCCTAAACCCTAAACCCTAAACCCTAAACCCTAAACCCTAAACCCTAAACCCTAAACCCTAAACCCTAAACCCTAAACCCTAAACCCTAAACCCTAAACCCTAAACCCTAAACCCTAAACCCTAAACCCTAAACCCTGAACCCTAAACCCTAAACCCTAAACCCTAAACCCTGAACCCTGAACCCTGAACCCTGAACCCTGAACCCTGAACCCTGAACCCTGAACCCTGAACCCTGAACCCTGAACCCTGAACCCTGAACCCTGAACCCTGAAACCCTGAACCCTGAACCCTAAACCCTAAACCCTAAACCCTAAACCCTAAACCCTAAACCCTAAACCCTAAACCCTGAACCCTGAACCCTGAACCCTGAACCCTGAACCCTGAACCCTGAACCCTGAACCCTGAACCCTAAACCCTAAACCCTAAACCCTAAACCCTAAACCCTAAACCCTAAACCCTAAACCCTAAACCCTAAACCCTAAACCCTAAACCCTAAACCCTAAACCCTAAACCCTAAACCCTAAACCCTAAACCCTGAACCCTGAACCCTGAACCCTAAACCCTAAACCCTAAACCCTAAACCCTAAACCCTAAACCCCAAAACCCTAAACCCTAAACCCTGAACCCTGAACCCTGAACCCTGAACCCTGAACCCTGAACCCTGAACCCTGAACCCTGAACCCTGAACCCTGAACCCTGAACCCTGAACCCTGAACCCTGAACCCTGAACCCTGAACCCTGAACCCTAAACCCTAAACCCTAAACCCTAAACCCTAAACCCTAAACCCTGAACCCTGAAACCCTAAACCCTAAACCCTGAACCCTGAACCCTAAACCCTAAACCCTAAACCCTAAACCCTAAACCCTAAACCCTGAACCCTGAACCCTAAACCCTAAACCCTGAACCCTAAACCCTAAACCCTAAACCCTAAACCCTAAACCCTAAACCCTAAACCCTAAACCCTGAACCCTGAACCCTGAACCCTGAACCCTGAACCCTGAACCCTGAACCCTAAACCCTAAACCCTAAACCCTAAACCCTAAACCCTAAACCCTAAACCCTGAACCCTGAACCCTGAACCCTGAACCCTGAACCCTGAACCCTGAACCCTGAACCCTAAACCCTAAACCCTGAACCCTGAACCCTGAACCCTAAACCCTAAACCCTGAACCCTGAACCCTGAACCCTGAACCCTGAACCCTGAACCCTGAACCCTAAACCCTGAACCCTGAACCCTGAACCCTGAACCCTGAACCCTAAACCCTAAACCCTAAACCCTAAACCCTAAACCCTAAACCCTGAACCCTGAACCCTGAACCCTGAACCCTGAACCCTGAACCCTGAACCCTAAACCCTAAACCCTGAACCCTGAACCCTGAACCCTGAACCCTGAACCCTGAACCCTGAACCCTGAACCCTAAACCCTGAACCCTAAACCCTAAACCCTAAACCCTGAACCCTGAACCCTGAACCCTGAACCCTGAACCCTGAACCCTGAACCCTAAACCCTAAACCCTAAAAAACCCTAAACCCTAAACCCTAAACCCTAAACCCTAAACCCTAAACCCTAAACCCTGAACCCTGAACCCTAAACCCTAAACCCTAAACCCTAAACCCTAAACCCTGAACCCTGAACCCTGAACCCTGAACCCTGAACCCTGAACCCTGAACCCTGAACCCTGAACCCTGAACCCTGAACCCTGAACCCTAAACCCTAAACCCTAAACCCTAAACCCTAAAACCCTGAACCCTGAACCCTGAACCCTAAACCCTAAACCCTAAACCCTAAACCCTAAACCCTAAACCCTAAACCCTAAACCCTGAACCCTGAACCCTGAACCCTGAACCCTGAACCCTGAACCCTGAACCCTGAACCCTGAACCCTAAACCCTAAACCCTAAACCCTAAACCCTAAACCCTAAACCCTAAACCCTAAACCCTAAACCCTAAACCCTAAACCCTGAACCCTGAACCCTGAACCCTGAACCCTGAACCCTAAACCCTGAACCCTGAACCCTGAACCCTGAACCCTGAACCCTGAACCCTGAACCCTGAACCCTGAACCCTAAACCCTAAACCCTAAACCCTAAACCCTAAACTCTGAACCCTGAACCCTGAACCCTGAACCCTGAACCCTGAACCCTGAACCCTGAACCCTAAACCCTAAACCCTAAACCCTAAACCCTAAACCCTAAACCCTAAACCCTGAACCCTAAACCCTAAACCCTAAACCCTAAACCCTAAACCCTAAACCCTAAACCCTAAACCCTAAACCCTAAACCCTGAACCCTGAACCCTGAACCCTAAACCCTAAACCCTAAACCCTAAACCCTGAACCCTGAACCCTGAACCCTGAACCCTGAACCCTGAACCCTGAACCCTGAACCCTAAACCCTAAACCCTAAACCCTAAACCCTAAACCCTAAACCCTAAACCCTAAACCCTAAACCCTGAACCCTGAACCCTAAACCCTAAACCCTAAACCCTAAACCCTAAACCCTAAACCCTAAACCCTGAACCCTGAACCCTGAACCCTGAACCCTGAACCCTGAACCCTGAACCCTGAACCCTGAACCCTGAACCCTGAACCCTGAACCCTGAACCCTGAACCCTGAACCCTGAACCCTGAACCCTGAACCCTGAACCCTGAACCCTGAACCCTGAACCCTGAACCCTGAACCCTGAACCCTGAACCCTGAACCCTGAACCCTGAACCCTGAACCCTGAACCCTGAACCCTAAACCCTAAACCCTAAACCCTAAACCCTGAACCCTAAACCCTAAACCCTAAACCCTAAACCCTGAACCCTAAACCCTAAACCCTGAACCCTGAACCCTGAACCCTGAACCCTGAACCCTGAACCCTAAACCCTAAACCCTAAACCCTAAACCCTAAACCCTAAACCCTAAACCCTGAACCCTGAACCCTAAACCCTAAACCCTAAACCCTAAACCCTGAACCCTGAACCCTAAACCCTAAACCCTAAACCCTAAACCCTAAACCCTAAACCCTAAACCCTAAACCCTAAACCCTAAACCCTAAACCCTAAACCCTGAACCCTGAACCCTAAACCCTAAACCCTAAACCCTAAACCCTAAACCCTAAACCCTAAACCCTAAACCCTAAACCCTGAACCCTGAACCCTGAACCCTGAACCCTGAACCCTGAACCCTGAACCCTGAACCCTGAACCCTGAACCCTAAACCCTAAACCCTAAACCCTAAACCCTAAACCCTAAACCCTAAACCCTAAACCCTAAACCCTAAACCCTAAACCCTAAACCCTAA
>NC_077243.1:52500-110000 GCF_947179165.1 Solanum dulcamara
AAACCCTAAACCCTAAACCCTAAACCCTAAACCCTAAACCCTAAACCCTAAACCCTGAACCCTAAACCCTAAACCCTAAACCCTAAACCCTAAACCCTAAACCCTAAACCCTAAACCCTAAACCCTGAACCCTGAACCCTGAACCCTGAACCCTAAACCCTAAACCCTGAACCCTGAACCCTGAACCCTGAACCCTGAACCCTGAACCCTGAACCCTGAACCCTGAACCCTGAACCCTGAACCCTGAACCCTGAACCCTAAACCCTGAACCCTGAACCCTGAACCCTAAACCCTAAACCCTAAACCCTAAACCCTAAACCCTAAACCCTAAACCCTAAACCCTAAACCCTAAACCCTAAACCCTAAACCCTAAACCCTAAACCCTAAACCCTAAACCCTAAACCCTAAACCCTAAACCCTAAACCCTAAACCCTAAACCCTAAACCCTAAACCCTAAACCCTAAACCCTAAACCCTGAACCCTAAACCCTAAACCCTGAACCCTAAACCCTAAACCCTAAACCCTAAACCCTAAACCCTGAACCCTGAACCCTAAACCCTAAACCCTAAACCCTAAACCCTAAACCCTAAACCCTAAACCCTAAACCCTAAACCCTAAACCCTGAACCCTAAACCCTAAACCCTAAACCCTAAACCCTAAACCCTAAACCCTAAACCCTAAACCCTAAACCCTAAACCCTGAACCCTAAACCCTAAACCCTAAACCCTGAACCCTGAACCCTGAACCCTGAACCCTGAACCCTAAACCCTAAACCCTAAACCCTAAACCCTGAACCCTGAACCCTGAACCCTGAACCCTGAACCCTGAACCCTGAACCCTGAACCCTGAACCCTGAACCCTGAACCCTGAACCCTGAACCCTGAACCCTGAACCCTGAACCCTGAACCCTGAACCCTGAACCCTGAACCCTGAACCCTGAACCCTGAACCCTGAACCCTGAACCCTGAACCCTGAACCCTGAACCCTAAACCCTAAACCCTAAACCCTAAACCCTAAACCCTGAACCCTGAACCCTGAACCCTGAACCCTGAACCCTGAACCCTGAACCCTGAACCCTAAACCCTAAACCCTAAACCCTAAACCCTAAACCCTAAACCCTAAACCCTAAACCCTAAACCCTAAACCCTGAACCCTGAACCCTAAACCCTGAACCCTGAACCCTGAACCCTGAACCCTGAACCCTAAACCCTAAACCCTGAACCCTGAACCCTAAACCCTAAACCCTAAACCCTAAACCCTAAACCCTAAACCCTAAACCCTAAACCCTAAACCCTAAACCCTGAACCCTGAACCCTGAACCCTGAACCCTGAACCCTGAACCCTGAACCCTGAACCCTGAACCCTGAACCCTGAACCCTAAACCCTAAACCCTGAACCCTGAACCCTGAACCCTGAACCCTGAACCCTGAACCCTGAACCCTGAACCCTGAACCCTGAACCCTGAACCCTAAACCCTAAACCCTAAACCCTAAACCCTAAACCCTAAACCCTAAACCCTAAACCCTAAACCCTAAACCCTAAACCCTAAACCCTAAACCCTAAACCCTAAACCCTAAACCCTAAACCCTAAACCCTAAACCCTAAACCCTAAACCCTGAACCCTGAACCCTGAACCCTGAACCCTAAACCCTAAACCCTAAACCCTAAACCCTGAACCCTAAACCCTAAACCCTAAACCCTAAACCCTAAACCCTAAACCCTAAACCCTAAACCCTAAACCCTGAACCCTGAACCCTGAACCCTGAACCCTGAACCCTGAACCCTGAACCCTGAACCCTGAACCCTGAACCCTGAACCCTGAACCCTGAACCCTGAACCCTGAACCCTGAACCCTGAACCCTGAACCCTGAACCCTAAACCCTAAACCCTAAACTCTGAACCCTGAACCCTGAACCCTGAACCCTGAACTCTGAACCCTGAACCCTGAACCCTGAACCCTGAACCCTGAACCCTAAACCCTGAACCCTGAACCCTGAACCCTGAACCCTGAACCCTGAACCCTGAACCCTGAACCCTGAACCCTGAACCCTGAACCCTGAACCCTGAACCCTGAACCCTGAACCCTGAACCCTGAACCCTGAACCCTGAACCCTGAACCCTGAACCCTGAACCCTGAACCCTGAACCCTGAACCCTGAACCCTGAACCCTGAACCCTGAACCCTGAACCCTAAACCCTAAACCCTAAACCCTAAACCCTAAACCCTGAACCCTGAACCCTGAACCCTGAACCCTGAACCCTGAACCCTAAACCCTAAACCCTAAACCCTAAACCCTAAACCCTGAACCCTGAACCCTGAACCCTGAACCCTGAACCCTGAACCCTAAACCCTAAACCCTGAACCCTGAACCCTGAACCCTGAACCCTGAACCCTGAACCCTGAACCCTGAACCCTGAACCCTGAACCCTAAACCCTAAACCCTGAACCCTGAACCCTGAACCCTGAACCCTGAACCCTGAACCCTGAACCCTGAACCCTGAACCCTGAACCCTGAACCCTGAACCCTGAACCCTGAACCCTGAACCCTGAACCCTGAACCCTGAACCCTGAACCCTGAACCCTGAACCCTGAACCCTGAACCCTAAACCCTAAACCCTAAACCCTAAACCCTAAACCCTAAACCCTAAACCCTAAACCCTAAACCCTAAACCCTAAACCCTAAACCCTAAACCCTGAACCCTAAACCCTAAACCCTAAACCCTAAACCCTAAACCCTAAACCCTGAACCCTAAACCCTAAACCCTGAACCCTGAACCCTGAACCCTGAACCCTGAACCCTGAACCCTGAACCCTAAACCCTAAACCCTGAACCCTGAACCCTGAACCCTGAACCCTAAACCCTGAACCCTGAACCCTAAACCCTAAACCCTAAACCCTAAACCCTGAACCCTAAACCCTAAACCCTAAACCCTAAACCCTAAACCCTAAACCCTAAACCCTAAACCCTAAACCCTAAACCCTAAACCCTGAACCCTGAACCCTGAACCCTGAACCCTGAACCCTGAACCCTGAACCCTGAACCCTGAACCCTGAACCCTGAACCCTGAACCCTGAACCCTGAACCCTGAACCCTGAACCCTGAACCCTGAACCCTAAACCCTGAACCCTGAACCCTGAACCCTGAACCCTGAACCCTAAACCCTGAACCCTGAACCCTAAACCCTAAACCCTAAACCCTAAACCCTAAACCCTAAACCCTGAACCCTAAACCCTAAACCCTAAACCCTAAACCCTAAACCCTAAACCCTAAACCCTAAACCCTAAACCCTAAACCCTAAACCCTAAACCCTAAACCCTAAACCCTGAACCCTGAACCCTGAACCCTAAACCCTGAACCCTGAACCCTGAACCCTGAACCCTGAACCCTGAACCCTGAACCCTGAACCCTAAACCCTGAACCCTGAACCCTGAACCCTGAACCCTGAACCCTGAACCCTGAACCCTGAACCCTGAACCCTGAACCCTAAACCCTGAACCCTGAACCCTGAACCCTGAACCCTGAACCCTGAACCCTGAACCCTGAACCCTGAACCCTGAACCCTGAACCCTGAACCCTGAACCCTGAACCCTGAACCCTGAACCCTGAACCCTGAACCCTGAACCCTGAACCCTGAACCCTGAACCCTGAACCCTGAACCCTGAACCCTGAACCCTGAACCCTAAACCCTAAACCCTAAACCCTAAACCCTGAACCCTGAACCCTGAACCCTGAACCCTGAACCCTGAACCCTGAACCCTGAACCCTGAACCCTGAACCCTGAACCCTGAACCCTGAACCCTGAACCCTGAACCCTGAACCCTGAACCCTGAACCCTGAACCCTGAACCCTGAACCCTGAACCCTGAACCCTGAACCCTGAACCCTGAACCCTGAACCCTGAACCCTGAACCCTGAACCCTGAACCCTGAACCCTGAACCCTGAACCCTGAACCCTGAACCCTGAACCCTGAACCCTGAACCCTGAACCCTGAACCCTGAACCCTGAACCCTGAACCCTGAACCCTGAACCCTGAACCCTGAACCCTGAACCCTGAACCCTAAACCCTAAACCCTGAACCCTGAACCCTGAACCCTAAACCCTAAACCCTAAACCCTAAACCCTAAACCCTAAACCCTAAACCCTAAACCCTAAACCCTAAACCCTAAACCCTGAACCCTGAACCCTGAACCCTGAACCCTGAACCCTGAACCCTGAACCCTGAACCCTGAACCCTGAACCCTGAACCCTGAACCCTGAACCCTGAACCCTGAACCCTGAACCCTGAACCCTGAACCCTGAACCCTGAACCCTGAACCCTGAACCCTGAACCCTGAACCCTGAACCCTGAACCCTGAACCCTGAACCCTGAACCCTGAACCCTGAACCCTGAACCCTGAACCCTGAACCCTGAACCCTGAACCCTAAACCCTAAACCCTAAACCCTAAACCCTAAACCCTAAACCCTAAACCCTGAACCCTGAACCCTGAACCCTGAACCCTGAACCCTGAACCCTGAACCCTGAACCCTAAACCCTAAACCCTAAACCCTAAACCCTAAACCCTGAACCCTGAACCCTGAACCCTGAACCCTGAACCCTGAACCCTGAACCCTGAACCCTGAACCCTGAACCCTGAACCCTGAACCCTGAACCCTGAACCCTGAACCCTAAACCCTAAACCCTGAACCCTAAACCCTAAACCCTAAACCCTAAACCCTAAACCCTAAACCCTGAACCCTGAACCCTGAACCCTGAACCCTGAACCCTGAACCCTGAACCCTGAACCCTGAACCCTGAACCCTGAACCCTGAACCCTGAACCCTGAACCCTGAACCCTGAACCCTGAACCCTGAACCCTGAACCCTGAACCCTGAACCCTGAACCCTGAACCCTGAACCCTAAACCCTAAACCCTAAACCCTAAACCCTAAACCCTAAACCCTAAACCCTAAACCCTAAACCCTAAACCCTGAACCCTAAACCCTAAACCCTAAACCCTAAACCCTGAACCCTAAACCCTAAACCCTGAACCCTGAACCCTGAACCCTGAACCCTGAACCCTGAACCCTGAACCCTGAACCCTAAACCCTAAACCCTAAACCCTAAACCCTAAACCCTAAACCCTAAACCCTAAACCCTAAACCCTAAACCCTAAACCCTAAACCCTAAACCCTGAACCCTGAACCCTGAACCCTGAACCCTGAACCCTGAACCCTGAACCCTGAACCCTGAACCCTGAACCCTGAACCCTAAACCCTGAACCCTGAACCCTGAACCCTGAACCCTGAACCCTGAACCCTGAACCCTGAACCCTGAACCCTGAACCCTGAACCCTGAACCCTGAACCCTGAACCCTGAACCCTGAACCCTGAACCCTGAACCCTGAACCCTGAACCCTGAACCCTGAACCCTGAACCCTGAACCCTGAACCCTGAACCCTGAACCCTGAACCCTGAACCCTGAACCCTGAACCCTGAACCCTAAACCCTAAACCCTGAACCCTGAACCCTGAACCCTGAACCCTGAACCCTGAACCCTGAACCCTGAAACCCTGAACCCTGAACCCTGAACCCTGAACCCTGAACCCTGAACCCTGAACCCTGAACCCTGAACCCTGAACCCTGAACCCTGAACCCTGAACCCTGAACCCTAAACCCTGAACCCTGAACCCTGAACCCTGAACCCTAAACCCTGAACCCTGAACCCTGAACCCTGAACCCTGAACCCTGAACCCTGAACCCTGAACCCTGAACCCTGAACCCTGAACCCTAAACCCTAAACCCTGAACCCTGAACCCTGAACCCTGAACCCTGAACCCTGAACCCTGAACCCTGAACCCTGAACCCTGAACCCTGAACCCTGAACCCTGAACCCTGAACCCTGAACCCTGAACCCTGAACCCTGAACCCTGAACCCTGAACCCTGAACCCTGAACCCTGAACCCTGAACCCTGAACCCTGAACCCTAAACCCTAAACCCTAAACCCTAAACCCTGAACCCTGAACCCTGAACCCTGAACCCTGAACCCTAAACCCTGAACCCTGAACCCTGAACCCTGAACCCTGAACCCTGAACCCTGAACCCTGAACCCTGAACCCTGAACCCTGAAACCCTGAACCCTGAACCCTGAACCCTGAACCCTGAACCCTAAACCCTAAACCCTAAACCCTGAACCCTGAACCCTGAACCCTGAACCCTGAACCCTGAACCCTGAACCCTGAACCCTGAACCCTGAACCCTGAACCCTGAACCCTGAACCCTGAACCCTGAACCCTGAACCCTGAACCCTGAACCCTAAACCCTAAACCCTAAACCCTAAACCCTGAACCCTGAACCCTGAACCCTGAACCCTGAACCCTGAACCCTGAACCCTGAACCCTAAACCCTAAACCCTAAACCCTAAACCCTAAACCCTAAACCCTAAACCCTAAACCCTAAACCCTAAACCCTAAACCCTAAACCCTAAACCCTAAACCCTGAACCCTGAACCCTGAACCCTGAACCCTAAACCCTAAACCCTAAACCCTAAACCCTAAACCCTGAACCCTGAACCCTGAACCCTAAACCCTAAACCCTAAACCCTAAACCCTAAACCCTAAACCCTAAACCCTAAACCCTAAACCCTAAACCCTGAACCCTGAACCCTGAACCCTGAACCCTGAACCCTGAACCCTGAACCCTAAACCCTAAACCCTAAACCCTGAACCCTGAACCCTGAACCCTGAACCCTGAACCCTGAACCCTGAACCCTGAACCCTGAACCCTGAACCCTGAACCCTGAACCCTGAACCCTGAACCCTGAACCCTGAACCCTGAACCCTGAACCCTGAACCCTGAACCCTGAACCCTGAACCCTGAACCCTGAACCCTGAACCCTAAACCCTAAACCCTAAACCCTAAACCCTAAACCCTGAACCCTGAACCCTGAACCCTGAACCCTGAACCCTGAACCCTGAACCCTGAACCCTGAACCCTGAACCCTGAACCCTGAACCCTGAACCCTGAACCCTAAACCCTAAACCCTAAACCCTGAACCCTGAACCCTGAACCCTGAACCCTGAACCCTGAACCCTGAACCCTGAACCCTGAACCCTGAACCCTGAACCCTGAACCCTGAACCCTGAACCCTGAACCCTGAACCCTGAACCCTGAACCCTGAACCCTGAACCCTGAACCCTAAACCCTGAACCCTGAACCCTGAACCCTGAACCCTGAACCCTGAACCCTGAACCCTGAACCCTGAACCCTGAACCCTGAACCCTAAACCCTAAACCCTAAACCCTAAACCCTAAACCCTAAACCCTAAACCCTAAACCCTAAACCCTAAACCCTAAACCCTAAACCCTGAACCCTGAACCCTGAACCCTGAACCCTGAACCCTGAACCCTGAACCCTGAACCCTGAACCCTGAACCCTGAACCCTGAACCCTGAACCCTGAACCCTGAACCCTGAACCCTAAACCCTAAACCCTAAACCCTAAACCCTGAACCCTAAACCCTAAACCCTAAACCCTAAACCCTAAACCCTAAACCCTAAACCCTAAACCCTAAACCCTAAACCCTAAACCCTAAACCCTAAACCCTAAACCCTGAACCCTGAACCCTGAACCCTAAACCCTAAACCCTAAACCCTAAACCCTAAACCCTAAACCCTGAACCCTGAACCCTGAACCCTGAACCCTGAACCCTGAACCCTGAACCCTGAACCCTGAACCCTGAACCCTGAACCCTGAACCCTGAACCCTAAACCCTAAACCCTAAACCCTAAACCCTAAACCCTAAACCCTAAACCCTAAACCCTGAACCCTGAACCCTAAACCCTAAACCCTAAACCCTAAACCCTAAACCCTAAACCCTGAACCCTGAACCCTGAACCCTGAACCCTGAACCCTGAACCCTGAACCCTGAACCCTGAACCCTGAACCCTGAACCCTAAACCCTGAACCCTGAACCCTGAACCCTAGAACCCTGAACCCTGAACCCTGAACCCTGAACCCTAAACCCTAAACCCTAAACCCTAAACCCTAAACCCTAAACCCTAAAACCCTAAACCCTAAACCCTAAACCCTGAACCCTGAACCCTGAACCCTGAACCCTGAACCCTGAACCCTGAACCCTAAACCCTGAACCCTAAACCCTGAACCCTGAACCCTGAACCCTGAACCCTGAACCCTGAACCCTGAACCCTGAACCCTGAACCCTGAACCCTGAACCCTGAACCCTGAACCCTGAACCCTGAACCCTGAACCCTGAACCCTGAACCCTGAACCCTGAACCCTGAACCCTGAACCCTGAACCCTAAACCCTAAACCCTAAACCCTAAACCCTAAACCCTAAACCCTAAACCCTAAACCCTGAACCCTGAACCCTGAACCCTGAACCCTGAACCCTAAACCCTAAACCCTGAACCCTGAACCCTGAACCCTGAACTCTGAACCCTGAACCCTGAACCCTAAACCCTGAACCCTGAACCCTGAACCCTGAACCCTGAACCCTGAACCCTGAACCCTGAACCCTGAACCCTGAACCCTGAACCCTGAACCCTGAACCCTGAACCCTGAACCCTGAACCCTGAACCCTGAACCCTGAACCCTGAACCCTGAACCCTGAACCCTGAACCCTGAACCCTAAACCCTAAACCCTAAACCCTAAACCCTGAACCCTGAACCCTGAACCCTGAACCCTGAACCCTGAACCCTGAACCCTGAACCCTGAACCCTGAACCCTGAACCCTGAACCCTGAACCCTAAACCCTAAACCCTAAACCCTAAACCCTAAACCCTAAACCCTAAACCCTAAACCCTAAACCCTGAACCCTGAACCCTGAACCCTGAACCCTGAACCCTGAACCCTGAACCCTGAACCCTGAACCCTGAACCCTGAACCCTGAACCCTGAACCCTGAACCCTGAACCCTGAACCCTGAACCCTGAACCCTGAACCCTGAACCCTGAACCCTGAACCCTGAACCCTGAACCCTGAACCCTGAACCCTGAACCCTGAACCCTAAACCCTAAACCCTGAACCCTGAACCCTGAACCCTGAACCCTGAACCCTGAACCCTGAACCCTGAACCCTGAACCCTGAACCCTGAACCCTAAACCCTAAACCCTAAACCCTAAACCCTAAACCCTAAACCCTAAACCCTAAACCCTAAACCCTAAACCCTAAACCCTGAACCCTGAACCCTGAACCCTGAACCCTGAACCCTGAACCCTGAACCCTAAACCCTAAACCCTGAACCCTGAACCCTGAACCCTGAACCCTGAACCCTGAACCCTGAACCCTGAACCCTGAACCCTGAACCCTGAACCCTGAACCCTGAACCCTGAACCCTGAACCCTGAACCCTGAACCCTAAACCCTAAACCCTGAACCCTGAACCCTGAACCCTGAACCCTAAACCCTAAACCCTAAACCCTGAACCCTAAACCCTAAACCCTAAACCCTAAACCCTAAACCCTGAACCCTGAACCCTGAACCCTGAACCCTGAACCCTGAACCCTGAACCCTGAACCCTGAACCCTGAACCCTGAACCCTAAACCCTAAACCCTAAACCCTAAACCCTAAACCCTAAACCCTAAACCCTAAACCCTGAACCCTGAACCCTAAACCCTAAACCCTAAACCCTAAACCCTAAACCCTAAACCCTGAACCCTGAACCCTGAACCCTGAACCCTGAACCCTGAACCCTGAACCCTGAACCCTGAACCCTGAACCCTGAACCCTGAACCCTGAACCCTGAACCCTAAACCCTAAACCCTAAACCCTGAACCCTGAACCCTGAACCCTGAACCCTGAACCCTGAACCCTGAACCCTGAACCCTGAACCCTGAACCCTGAACCCTGAACCCTGAACCCTGAACCCTAAACCCTAAACCCTAAACCCTAAACCCTAAACCCTGAAACCCTGAACCCTGAACCCTGAACCCTGAACCCTGAACCCTGAACCCTGAACCCTGAACCCTGAACCCTGAACCCTAAACCCTAAACCCTAAACCCTGAACCCTGAACCCTGAACCCTGAACCCTGAACCCTGAACCCTGAACCCTGAACCCTGAACCCTGAACCCTGAACCCTGAACCCTAAACCCTAAACCCTAAACCCTGAACCCTGAACCCTGAACCCTGAACCCTGAACCCTGAACCCTGAACCCTGAACCCTGAACCCTGAACCCTGAACCCTGAACCCTGAACCCTAAACCCTAAACCCTAAACCCTAAACCCTAAACCCTAAACCCTAAACCCTGAACCCTGAACCCTGAACCCTGAACCCTGAACCCTGAACCCTGAACCCTGAACCCTGAACCCTGAACCCTGAACCCTGAACCCTGAACCCTGAACCCTGAACCCTGAACCCTGAACCCTGAACCCTGAACCCTGAACCCTGAACCCTGAACCCTGAACCCTGAACCCTGAACCCTGAACCCTGAACCCTGAACCCTGAACCCTGAACCCTGAACCCTGAACCCTGAACCCTAAACCCTGAACCCTGAACCCTGAACCCTGAACCCTGAACCCTGAACCCTGAACCCTGAACCCTGAACCCTGAACCCTGAACCCTGAACCCTGAACCCTGAACCCTGAACCCTGAACCCTGAACCCTGAACCCTGAACCCTGAACCCTGAACCCTGAACCCTGAACCCTGAACCCTGAACCCTGAACCCTGAACCCTGAACCCTGAAACCCTGAACCCTGAACCCTAAACCCTAAACCCTAAACCCTAAACCCTAAACCCTAAACCCTGAACCCTGAACCCTGAACCCTGAACCCTAAACCCTAAACCCTAAACCCTAAACCCTAAACCCTAAACCCTAAACCCTGAACCCTGAACCCTGAACCCTGAACCCTGAACCCTGAACCCTGAACCCTGAACCCTGAACCCTGAACCCTGAACCCTGAACCCTGAACCCTGAACCCTGAACCCTAAACCCTAAACCCTAAACCCTAAACCCTAAACCCTAAACCCTAAACCCTAAACCCTGAACCCTGAACCCTGAACCCTGAACCCCGAAACCCTAAACCCTGAACCCTGAACCCCGAAACCCTAAACCCTGAACCCTGAACCCTGAACCCTGAACCCTGAACCCTGAACCCTGAACCCTGAACCCTGAACCCTGAACCCTGAACCCTGAACCCTGAACCCTGAACCCTGAACCCTGAACCCTGAACCCTGAACCCTGAACCCTGAACCCTGAACCCTGAACCCTGAACCCTGAACCCTGAACCCTGAACCCTGAACCCTGAACCCTGAACCCTGAACCCTGAACCCTGAACCCTGAACCCTGAACCCTGAACCCTGAACCCTGAACCCTGAACCCTGAACCCTGAACCCTGAACCCTAAACCCTGAACCCTGAACCCTGAACCCTAAACCCTAAACCCTGAACCCTGAACCCTAAAACCCTGAACCCTAAACCCTAAACCCTAAACCCTAAACCCTAAACCCTGAACCCTAAACCCTGAACCCTGAACCCTAAACCCTGAACCCTGAACCCTGAACCCTGAACCCTGAACCCTGAACCCTGAACCCTGAACCCTGAACCCTGAACCCTGAACCCTGAACCCTGAACCCTGAACCCTGAACCCTGAACCCTGAACCCTGAACCCTGAACCCTGAACCCTGAACCCTGAACCCTGAACCCTGAACCCTGAACCCTGAACCCTGAACCCTGAACCCTGAACCCTGAACCCTGAACCCTGAACCCTGAACCCTGAACCCTGAACCCTGAACCCTGAACCCTAAACCCTAAACCCTAAACCCTAAACCCTGAACCCTAAACCCTAAACCCTGAACCCTGAACCCTGAACCCTGAACCCTGAACCCTGAACCCTGAACCCTGAACCCTGAACCCTGAACCCTGAACCCTGAACCCTGAACCCTGAACCCTGAACCCTGAACCCTGAACCCTGAACCCTGAACCCTGAACCCTGAACCCTGAACCCTGAACCCTGAACCCTGAACCCTGAACCCTGAACCCTGAACCCTGAACCCTGAACCCTGAACCCTGAACCCTGAACCCTGAACCCTGAACCCTGAACCCTGAACCCTGAACCCTGAACCCTGAACCCTGAACCCTGAACCCTGAACCCTGAACCCTGAACCCTGAACCCTGAACCCTAAACCCTGAACCCTGAACCCTGAACCCTGAACCCTAAACCCTGAACCCTGAACCCTGAACCCTGAACCCTGAACCCTGAACCCTGAACCCTGAACCCTGAACCCTGAACCCTGAACCCTGAACCCTAAACCCTGAACCCTAAACCCTAAACCCTAAACCCTAAACCCTAAACCCTAAACCCTAAACCCGAAACCCTAAACCCTGAACCCTGAACCCTGAACCCTGAACCCTGAACCCTGAACCCTGAACCCTGAACCCTGAACCCTGAACCCTGAACCCTGAACCCTGAACCCTGAACCCTGAACCCTGAACCCTGAACCCTGAACCCTGAACCCTGAACCCTGAACCCTGAACCCTGAACCCTGAACCCTGAACCCTGAACCCTGAACCCTGAACCCTAAACCCTAAACCCTAAACCCTAAACCCTAAACCCTGAACCCTGAACCCTGAACCCTGAACCCTGAACCCTGAACCCTGAACCCTGAACCCTGAACCCTGAACCCTAAACCCTGAACCCTGAACCCTAAACCCTAAACCCTGAACCCTGAACCCTGAACCCTGAACCCTGAACCCTGAACCCTAAACCCTGAACCCTGAACCCTAAACCCTAAACCCTGAACCCTGAACCCTGAACCCTGAACCCTGAACCCTGAACCCTGAACCCTGAACCCTGAACCCTGAACCCTGAACCCTAAACCCTGAACCCTGAACCCTGAACCCTGAACCCTGAACCCTGAACCCTGAACCCTGAACCCTGAACCCTGAACCCTGAACCCTGAACCCTGAACCCTGAACCCTGAACCCTGAACCCTGAACCCTGAACCCTGAACCCTGAACCCTGAACCCTGAACCCTGAACCCTGAACCCTGAACCCTGAACCCTGAACCCTGAACCCTGAACCCTGAACCCTGAACCCTGAACCCTGAACCCTGAACCCTGAACCCTAAACCCTAAACCCTAAACCCTAAACCCTAAACCCTAAACCCTAAACCCTAAACCCTAAACCCTAAACCCTGAACCCTGAACCCTGAACCCTGAACCCTGAACCCTGAACCCTGAACCCTGAACCCTGAACCCTGAACCCTGAACCCTGAACCCTGAACCCTGAACCCTGAACCCTGAACCCTGAACCCTGAACCCTGAACCCTGAACCCTGAACCCTGAACCCTGAACCCTGAACCCTGAACCCTGAACCCTGAACCCTGAACCCTGAACCCTGAACCCTGAACCCTGAACCCTGAACCCTGAACCCTGAACCCTGAACCCTGAACCCTGAACCCTGAACCCTGAACCCTGAACCCTGAACCCTGAACCCTGAACCCTGAACCCTGAACCCTGAACCCTGAACCCTGAACCCTGAACCCTGAACCCTGAACCCTGAACCCTGAACCCTGAACCCTGAACCCTGAACCCTGAACCCTGAACCCTGAACCCTGAACCCTGAACCCTGAACCCTGAACCCTAAACCCTAAACCCTAAACCCTAAACCCTGAACCCTAAACCCTAAACCCTGAACCCTGAACCCTGAACCCTGAACCATGAACCCTGAACCCTGAACCCTGAACCCTAAACCCTAAACCCTAAACCCTGAACCCTGAACCCTGAACCCTGAACCCTAAACCCTAAACCCTAAACCCTGAACCCTGAACCCTGAACCCTGAACCCTGAACCCTGAACCCTGAACCCTGAACCCTGAACCCTGAACCCTGAAACCCTAAACCCTAAACCCTAAACCCTGAACCCTGAACCCTGAACCCTAAACCCTGAACCCTGAACCCTGAACCCTGAACCCTGAACCCTGAACCCTAAACCCTAAACCCTAAACCCTAAACCCTAAACCCTGAACCCTGAACCCTGAACCCTGAACCCTGAACCCTGAACCCTAAACCCTAAACCCTAAACCCTAAACCCTAAACCCTAAACCCTAAACCCTAAACCCTAAACCCTAAACCCTAAACCCTAAACCCTAAACCCTGAACCCTAGAACCCTGAACCCAACCCTGAACCCTGAACCCTGAACCCTGAACCCTGAACCCTGAACCCTGAACCCTGAACCCTGAACCCTGAACCCTGAACCCTGAACCCTGAACCCTAAACCCTGAACCCTGAACCCTGAACCCTGAACCCTGAACCCTGAACCCTGAACCCTAAACCCTGAACCCTGAACCCTGAACCCTGAACCCTGAACCCTGAACCCTGAACCCTGAACCCTAAACCCTGAACCCTGAACCCTGAACCCTGAACCCTAAACCCTGAACCCTGAACCCTGAACCCTGAACCCTAAACCCTGAACCCTGAACCCTGAACCCTAAACCCTGAACCCTGAACCCTGAACCCTAAACCCTGAACCCTAAACCCTGAACCCTGAACCCTGAACCCTGAACCCTGAACCCTGAACCCTGAACCCTGAACCCTGAACCCTAAACCCTGAACCCTGAACCCTGAACCCTAAACCCTGAACCCTGAACCCTAAACCCTGAACCCTGAACCCTGAACCCTGAACCCTGAACCCTGAACCCTGAACCCTAAACCCTGAACCCTAAACCCTGAACCCTGAACCCTAAACCCTGAACCCTAAACCCTGAACCCTGAACCCTAAACCCTGAACCCCATCACTTTCTCATTTCATGAATTCAACTTCTCTCTAAAACTTCTCTCTAAAGAAAGCTCTCAAGAAAGGGCATTTTAGTCAAAAAACGAAATGGGGTGGGACCCACCTCCAGACATCGAAAAATTTCGTTCGAAAGACGGAATCGTAGATTTCGTCGATACGAACACAACGAGAGTTGCCTCACCTTCAGATTCCACCTACAGCTCTTTGAATTTGCAAAAAACAAAAGTGATCAATGTTACTTGTTCTAGCGAAGAGCTGCAGAATGCTGAAAGAATCATTGCATTGAGAAATCAGGGATTGTTAAATGTAATAATGAATTGTGAAGATGATTCCTCAGCTCAAATACAATCAGCAGCAAAAAATTCCAAAAAAAATGATACAAAAATCGACAGAAGTGCAGAGATACAGGCGCCGGAATTTCGATCGGATATTCGACCAAGCTCCGGCGACATTCGACATGTCGGACCATATGGGTTTTGTTCCTCAGGCCAAGGCGCACCTGATGAACTAATTTTCACCGGCGTATCAATCGCCGGCGAAAAAGTCAGCGTCGGCGCCGGAGCTCCGGCCACTATACCAGCTCAAAACCAAAGCCAAAATGTTCCTGAGCCTTATACGCAGCCCCTCATCATCACGCCGCATTTCGAATCAACCCAGGAAGCCTCGAATTTCAACTCGACTTCTGCACATATGGAGGTCGCCGGAGCTCCGGTGAACGAATTCATACAAATTCAATCCCAAGTGGTTCGTGGCAATGTAGAGAAGCTCCCCAGCTACAAGGTTAGTATCGAATCACCACTATTTGATTCAAATTTGAAAAGTCGTCAACACGACAACAATGGTGGGACTGCCGGAGTTCCGTCCATCCAATTGAGACAAAACCAATCCCAACAGGTTCTCCACAATGTAGAGAGGTTCCCTAGTCATATGGTTAGTCTCGAATCACTACCAATTGATTCAAATTTGAAAAGTCGTCAAGACGACAAAAATGTCGCCGGAGCTCCGGCGACCCAACTGGCAAGAGATCAATGCCAAAATGTTCCTAAGGCTGTTGTGAGGTCTCCTAGACAAAACTCAGACCCCAAATTCTCTCCAATAAATTCATATCCAAAAAGTCGTCAAGGCTCAGTTGAAGGAGATAGACACAGTCACAGTCACAGGGGTGTTCGAAATGAGGAACCTACATTGGCTAATGATCAACAGCAGTACCTTGACAATGGTAGTCCATCTCAGAATCAAGGGACTTGCAATGATCAAAGGCCAAACAATTCGAACCTCCTCCAAAGCAGTGGTTCCATCACAGGGGTACAAGGTAAGTCTTCTAACTCTCTTGAATTCAATATGCAGGGCCAGAATATGTGTCCTCCTAATGACATTCTATTATATCCTAATCATATTGAGCTTCCTAATAATCAAAGGCAATGTGTGGAAAATATTTTGCTGCCTAATACTGATGAGCATAATCACCATATTCATAAGCACAATGCAGCTGGACATACTCCTGTCTCTTTGAATGATGCTGATAAGTTGTTTAAATCCAATGAAGTAGATGCTCTACCTGGTATTGCTCCTAACAATTCTATGCAGGGGAATGAGTCTGACATTAACATGCCTAACTCTAATTCTGATAAACAGACCAACAACATGGTGCAAACCCATAAGACTACAAATATTCAGAATAATTTTCCCAAAATTTCCTCTAACTTTGATAAGATTAGTCCCAACAACCAAGTCACTAAATTAGTTAGTAGCCAACCTCAACAAACTGACAACAACAATATAAATCCTCCAAGGAACCAGTTCCCTATTAGAAAGGAACAGGTCCCTCATCCAGCACCATACACTGTTATACAAACCTTTGCCTCCAAACTGAGGATGAACCAAGCTAAAAATGATGTCCCTCTGAATCTAGCTACTCCTATATACACTACCAGACAAGGCCTACCAGCTGTCATCTATGACAAAGAGGACTTCATGGTGAAATTAGCTGAAAGATGCAAATACACACTTGTTGGAAAATTTAGCAGCACAATGCCTAAGGTGGAGCTAATAAGAAAAAGCTTCATTCTCCAAACTCAATTGGTAGGGGGTGTCAAAATTGCCCACTTCAATGCCAGGCATGTGTACATTGATCTGGACAATGACTTGGACTACACAACTGTGTGGACCAAGCAAAGAATGACAATTGAAGGCCAAACTATGAGGATCCAAACCTGGACTCCAACTTTTAGGCCTGAAGAGGAGACCCCCATTGTACCAGTTTGGGTTGCTCTTCCTGAACTCCCATGGCACTGTTATGATAAGGAGTTCCTGACCACTCTCCTTGCTCCTGTGGGGAAAGTACTCTTCATGGATGCAGCCTCTATTCAGAAGACTAGGGGAAGCACTGCTAAGGTAAGAGTACAGGTAAACCTTACACAAGAGAGACCCCATCATGTATGGCTTGGGCATGACAAAAGTGATCCTACAATAGGAAGGTGGCAGGAACTCTTATATGACAGTGTGCCTGAGTACTGCATGTACTGCAAGCATCAGGGGCATATGGTGCATGTGTGTAATATCAAGAGAAGAGATGAAGAACAGATGAAGAAGAAAAGCCCTGAAAATACATCAAAAAATACAAGCCAAACTCAGGGAGAGAACAAAGAACACAACCAACATCAACCTGATAATTTACAGGTGCACCAAAATCCTTTCACATCCACTACACCACAACAGTCACAGAACAATAAGGCTAGCAAGGAGGATAATGCTTGGCAAACTCAGAGAAGGAAACAAAACAAAGGACACATTAATGGCCAGCTGAACCAAGAAACAAGAGCTGCAGGAGTATTAACCAAAGGTAAGTATGTTGCAGTGCAGCAAACCAAAGTAAATCCAGGTAAGACTACTACTGCTATCTCTATTCCAAATGTTCATGTTGATCTTGCATTGCAAGATCAACCCACTAACCAAATTGCAGGACCTACAGACAACCAGAAGAACTCTTTGTTGAAGAGTTCATCCACAAGGCAGGCAAGCACAACAACTGAGAGGCAAGGTATTGACTTATCTCTCCCACAAACCCCATCCCCCCATATTGCATGCACAAGTAATATCTTAACAGGTGTTACTCAAGGGACCAATCCTGCAAGGAATTCAGGTATTGACTTATCACTCCCAATCCCCCTGAACCTCCCAAAGATTAATATTGTTGCTGCTGATCTGGTAGTTGAAGGAGGAAAGGCTGGAAGTGTACAGGAGAACCCCACTAACATGCAGGATGGGGAAACCAATAGGGGAGGGGTACACCCTCATGCTATGCATGAGAGTATTGTTGAACTTAGGAGAGACTCCAGAGCTCCTGCTACCCCTGCTACCTCTGCTCAAAAGACTCCAACACACACTCCTACCCCTGCAGCTAGTCATATTGATGAAATTACCATGCAAGCTAGCAAAGGTGCCATGGCCAAAGACCTGGGATCTCACCCTAGTACTAGTGGTAAAAGTTCTACTGTTCAGAAGAATAAGCTAAGCAAGAAAAGAAGAGAAGCCATTAAAAAGAAAATACAAGAAATGAACTCAGCTGAGACATGTCAAACTCCCAAAATGGACAGTTTGATAGTACAGCAGGGGGAGCAGGAGTGCCAACAATTTGTCTTAGATGATGACCAGGTGGGGATGGATATCACTCCTCTCCAAGCCCATTGCATTCCCACATCTCCCAGAAATTCAGCTGAAATCATCCATGAGAGAGTTACTGATCTGCCTCAGTTCACCTGCACCCTCAACACCAACATACAAGATCTTACAGATGAGTATGCTGTGTGTGAGTCTGAGAATGAGGAAGATTTTGATGACCAACCTCTGCAAGACCATGAGGATGATGATAATAATAGTGAGAGTGAGCAGTTGATCAAGATCTTCAGTCCCTCTTCTGATAATGTTTATGAAGAAGAAATTAAGCAAGCAACTAGTTCACAGGGATTATCTCCTAGAGGGATTCATAGGACCAGACTTAGCACTAAACCAAAAACCTCTTCAACATCTGTCCTCACTGGCAGGCCAAATACCAGGCTCCAAACTCTCAAACCTTTTAAATGATTAGCATCCTTAGTTGGAATGTGAGGGGTATTAATACCCAAGGAGCTATGGAGAGAATTAAACTTCTCAAAAACATACATCATATCTCTATCATTGCCATTTTAGAACCTTTCTCTGACAATACTCAACTGCAGTACTTTAGAAATCTTCTCAACATGGACCATGCTACTCATAATCCTAATGGTAAAATTTGGATTTTCTGGACAAAAGATGTGAGTTGCACTATTTTGGAAAATGAGGAACAGCTGATCACTTGTGACATTAACCATGTTATGAGCCCTAATCAGTTCATTACTACCTTTGTGTATGCCAAGTGTAAGGACCACCTCAGAAGGCCTCTATGGGATAGCATGCTGCAGCAGTCCACTACCTCTCTTCCATGGTGTACTGTAGGTGACTTCAATGTTATTACTGACCCTGAAGAAAAACTTGGGGGGGTCATGTATAATATGAGAAAGAGCCTTGAGTTCATTAGTATTATAGAGGCTAGTGGCCTGCAAGACCTTGGCTTTACAGGGCAGAAATACACCTGGTGCAATCAAAGAGGCATCATGTCCAGGGTATGGAAGAGACTTGATAGGGGAATGGTTAATGATAAATGGCTGGAAACCATGCCCCTTACTTCCATAACTCATCTCCCCTCAGTTGGTTCTGATCATTGCCCTCTGCTTATGGAAATGATAGATCAACATCATAATCCCATCAAATACTTCAAGTTCCTCAACTGTTGGCCTGAACAACCTTCCTTTATGGATCTTGTTGAGAACTGCTGGAGCAGGTCCATTGAGGGTAATCCAATGTGGATCTTTCACATGAAGATGAAGAGGCTTGCTAATACTCTTAGTAACTGGTCTAGGAACCAATTTGGTGATATCTATGCTAAAGTTAAAGAGTATGAGGAAGCTGTTAGACAAGCTGAAGAGGACCTGATTAACATGCAATCCAATGAAAACAGATCCAAGCTTCATGCCATCAATGCTGAATACATCAGGTATATGAAAATGGAGAATACTATCCTTAGACAAAAGACTCAGCTGCAGTGGTTTAAAGAAGGTGATATGAACTCTAGTTACTTCCATGCCCTGATTAGAGGCAGAAGAAGGAAGCTGTACATTCACAGGATTCAGACTGAGGAAGGCTCATGGGTGCAGGGTGATGCTGAAATAGCTGAGGCAGCCTGTGAGCATTTCCAGCAGATCTTCACTGGGGAAGAGAACTACATCCAACAGCATAACCTTCAATGCATCACTCCTATGGTTACTGACCAGCAAAATGAGACCCTCCAAGCCACCCCATCTATGGAAGAGTTGAAAACTGTAGTCTTTGCTATGAATCCCAACTCAGCAGCTGGCCCTGATGGGATGAATGGCAAATTCTTCCAAGTATGCTGGGATATCATCAAAGAAGACCTCCTTAGTGTAGTCAATTCCTTCTTCTGTGGTCAGACTATGCCTAAGTACTTCTCTCATGCTTGCCTAGTTCTCCTCCCCAAAGTGAAGCACCCTACCAAAATCTCTGAATTCAGGCCCATAAGTCTGAGTAATTTTACTAACAAAATCATATCCAAACTCCTTTGTCTTAGACTAGCCCCTATTCTGCCTAACCTCATCTCCCTTAACCAATCAGGCTTTGTTAAAAATAGGAGCATCTCTGAGAATATCATGCTGGCCCAAGAAATCATCCACCAGATAAAAAAGCCTAACATAGGAGGCAATGTTGTGATCAAACTTGACATGGCCAAAGCTTATGATAGGGTCTCTTGGTCCTACACTTGCCTGGTTCTGAGAAGAATGGGCTTTGGTGAAAGATTCATTGATATGGCATGGAGAATCATGTCTGATAATTGGTATTCTGTCATAGTTAATGGATCTAGGCATGGTTTCTTTCATTCCACAAGGGGCCTCAAGCAGGGTGACCCTCTATCCCCAGCCTTATTCATCCTTGGAGCTGAAGTTCTCTCTAGACTTATGAACAAACTTCATCATCATCCTCAGTTCCATGGTTTCTACATGTCTCAAAAGGGTCCTCAGATTAACCACCTTAGCTTTGCTGATGATATCATTATTTTTGCTTCTGGAAGGAAGCAAACCTTGACTCTCATCATGGAGACTTTGGATACTTATGAAAAGACCTCTGGACAACTGATCAACAAGCATAAAAGCCACTTCATGATTCCTTCCAATGCCTTCCAATCTACTGTGCAGAGAATCAAGGATATTACTGGTTTCACTCAAAAGAGCAGCCCCATCACCTACCTGGGATGCCCCATCTACATTGGAAGGCAGAGAATTATCTACTACTCTGAGCTTATTGCAAAGGTAGTTAATAAGATCACAGGATGGCAGGCAAAGATCCTGAGCTATGGGGGCAGAGTTACTCTTGTCAAACATGTCATCCAAGCCATGCCTATTCACTTGCTTGCAGCCAGCACACCACCCTCCACTACCATCAAGCAAATCCAAAGCATTACTGCCAACTTCTTTTGGGGGTGGAAGAATGACAAAAGGAAGTACCATTGGTCTTCTTGGAAGAACCTGAGTTTCCCATATGATGAGGGGGGCATAGGGGTCAGACAAATTGCTGATGTTGCTAAGTCCTTTCAATATAAGCAATGGTGGACTCTTAGAACCAAGAACACCTTGTGGGGTGACTTCCTTAAAGCCAAGTATTGTCAGAGGGCTAATATCATCACCAAGAAATGGGATACTGGCCAATCCCTTACTTGGAAACACCTGATGCACAACAAGACACACATGGAGCCTCATATTCAATGGCAAATCTTGTCTGGTACTTGCCTCTTTTGGTGGGACAACTGGCTGGGGGTTGGACCTCTAGCACTCTTCACCACTAACAGTTGCAGGTTCAACAACATTCAGGTTTCTGCCTTCTTGACCAATGGTCAATGGAATGTGGATCTTGTCATACAAAAGGCTCCTCCCCAACTTGTGTCAACCATCCTGGCTACCTACATCAACTATCAGCCTCTCCAGCAAGATCAACCAAGCTGGAAGCTCACTAGCTCTGGGGAGTTCAGTTGTTCCACAGCATGGGAGCTCATCAGAGCCAAAAGACCAAAGACTAAGCTCAATTCTTCCACATGGCACAACCTCATCCCTTTCAAATACTCCTTCCTGGTCTGGAGAGCTTTTAGAGGGAAGTTGCCCACCAATGAGAGCTTGATCAGATTTGGTCATACCCCCTCTCAGTGCTACTGCTGCCATAGACCTGGCCAAGACACTATTGATCACATTTTTGTTGCAGGTTCCTTTGCTACCAACATTTGGAAAGTCTTCTCTGATTCCTTGGGTATCATTAAGGAGTACACACCTCTTAGAACTCTTTTGATGAGGTGGTGGAATTCTAAGTATAAGAATAATGCTCACAAGCTTATTCTGCAGGCTACTCCTATTTCCATTTGTTGGAACCTTTGGAAAAATAGATGTGCCTCTAAATATGGTGGAAAACATTCTAATATGGCTAGAGTCAAATTCTCTATCTACAAAGATATCCACAACTTGCTCACCATAGCCTTCCCCTATATCAAGTGGCCTACCAGCTGGAAGGAACTGGTCCTTTGGATTGATCAGTGTTCTCATGTTATCCAAATCACTCCTGTGAAATGGATAAAGCCAGCAGGCCACAGGGTGAAACTAAATACAGATGGCAGTGCTCTTGACAACCCTGGCAACATTGGTGGAGGAGGAATCTTAAGAAATTCTTATGGAGATCTCATTTTTGCCTTTGCTGTCCCTTTAGGTACAGGTACTAATAATCAAGCTGAGATTAAAGCAGCTATCTTTGGCCTCTCCTGGTGCCTCCACCTTGGTTACTACAAGGTAGAACTAGAAGTGGATTCTGAACTCCTCACCAAGTGGCTGCATCATCAAGCAAAGCCCCCCTGGACCATCAGAGGACTGCTGGACAACCTTCACAATATCATCTGTCAGTTCCAGGCTTTTCAATGCAATCACACCTTTAGGGAGGCCAACTCCATTGCTGATGCATTATCCAAGCACAGCCACAAATGTACTTCTCCTGAGCTATACTTCATCAAACAGGATCTCCCCAAAGAAGCTAAAGCCCACCTGGAACTGGACAGGTTGGGAATGGCTAGCTTCAGAAGAAGGAAGCTCAAGAGAATCAAGAAACCACCCTGATCTGCTGCACTGCTGTTCTAACTCTATCTTCAACTTATGCATAGATACAAATACTTTGAAGATCCCACAGTTAGAACCACTGTAAAAGGGAGAGTCTCCCCTACATATTACTTGTTCACAATAACCAAATTACCTCTTGAGGTAAGACATAGTATATTTTCTTTTTTCTATTTCACTAATCTGATTTTGCAGGGTCCTAGATCTTCAACTATCATGATTACCCTTCAGCTTGGAGCACCACTGGAGTACCTGCTGCAGGGCAGCAGGTGCAGGAGGTGGAATAACATGTGGACCTGTCCAAGGCCCCCCAAACTTTGCAGGATGGTAGAATATATTTTTTTGACAAGTCCCAAGAAGTTTCAGCCCAAACGGATAATTGGAGACGTTAGGCGAGCGACATGGAAACATTCAGCTGCCTTAAGTCTAAAGAGAGGATCTTTAGTAATTTGGACCCTCCAACTTGGGCAAAAAGTCTTCAAACTTTGCAGGACTAAAGGAGAGGATATATATGCTAACTCCATAAAGTTTCAACTCAAATGGACAATTGGAGACGTTAGTCGAGCGACTTGGAAAATGATAACACTCTCCAAAGCTCTTACTGAGGTCCCTTCTTTATTGCTAGTCTGTGTACATTATTTTTTGTTTGGGCTTGTTTGTTGTATTATTGCAGGTGTCTGGAGTAATATATTAGCACTCTTCAACAACAAATACATAGACAAGAGCACAAAAACAACTTCCAAACACCCTGCAACCTCTAAGCTTCAGCTGGGCAGCAGGTGCAGGGTGTGGAGTAGCATGTGGACTTGTCCAATGACCCCCAAACTTTGCAGGATGTTAGAATATATTATTTTGACAAGCCCCAAGAAGTTTCAGCCCAAACGGATAATTGGAGGCGTTAGGCGAGCGACGTGAAAACATTCAGCTGCCTTAAGCCTAAAGGGAGGGTCTTTAGTAATTTGGACCCTCCAAATTGGGAAACAATTCTTCAAACTTAGCAGGAATAAAGGAGAGGATATAAATGCTAAATCCACAAAGTTTCAACTCAAATGGATAATTGGAGACGTTAGTCGAGCGGCTTGGAAAATGATAACACTCTCCAAAGCTCTTATTGAGGTCCCCTCTTTATTGCTAGTCTGTGTATATTATGTTTTGTTTGGACTTGTTTGTTGTATTATTGCAGGTGTCTGGAGTAATATATTAGCATTCTTCAACAACAAATACATAGACAAGAGCACAACAACATCTTCCAAATACCCTGCAACCTCTAAGCCTCAGCAGGGCAGCAGGTGCAGGGTAGGGAGTAGCTTGTGGACTTGTCCAAAGTCTCCCAAACTTTGCAGGATGGTAGCATATATGTTTTTGATAATACCCAAGAAATTTCAGCCCAAACGGATAATTTTAGACGTTAGGCGAGCGAGCTTGAAACAATCAGCTGTCTTAACCTTAAAAAGGAAGAATTTTGCTAAATGGAAGCTCCAACTTGGGAAACAAGCATTCAAACTTTGCATGGCTAAAGTAATGAATATATATGCAAACCTCAGGAAGTTTCAGCTCAAACGGATAAGTGGAGACGTTAGTCGAGCGACATGGAAAATGCTAACAGGCTCCAAAATCCTATTTGAGATTCAATCCTCTCTACTAACCTGTATAGGTCTTTGCTTGTGTTTGGTTATTTGCTGTGTATTTGTAGGTTGTTGGAGGCTTACACCAACATGCTTTAACATCAAATACATAGAGGACAACACCTGCATCAACTCAGCACCTGCAGCAGCCCAACACCTGCAACACCTGCAGCAGTTCAACACCTTTTTGCTTTGTTGCTTGTCTTTGGCTGTGGTTGTGTGGCTTGTTGGTTCTGATTGTCTGTGCAGGTACTCCAAGTTGAACCTGATCACAACAAAGGACACTTGTGTAACTGATACCAACAAACACCATAATCACAAAGGAAGCAACAAGAAGATGTACACTAGGCCTCCACAAGGACTATGCAGAACAGCAACTTCCAGCTGGTTCTTGTGTTTGTTTGTTTGTTTGCATTTGGCTGATTGTTTTTGCTTAGGGACATCAATAACTGGGGAACTATTCCATCAGAAGTTGGAGTTGATCACCAGGACTTCACAGACACATTCCCATAACATCCAATCCAGCTTTTGGCCTTGTTCTCCTCCATCTTATTGGACATGGCCTTTGTCCACTTATGCAGGCCCTCTTTGGAACTGCTATGAGGGCTGCAAAGTCTTGGGGCTCCTATGGAGCAGCTTTCCATCCACATCCTCTATCAACACTCCACAGCAACAACTACACCAACTTGCAACACACAAGGAACATGGATGCAGAAACCTGCAGCTCTCTTTGCTTGGGAGGTTTGTTGGTTGTGTTTATCTATGCAGGTACCCCAGATGCAGCTCCCCTGTATTGAGCTCCAATCATCCTCAGCTACATCATTGCAACTGGCAGTCCCCCTTTGGAAAAAAGGCTGCAGTAACCTGGGGCTGCCATGAAGCAACACAACCAGTTTGCCAACAACATTCTCCATTATCAACACACTCCAGCAACAAATTCATCAACCTGCAGCAGACAAGAAACATATACAAGGTTGTTGTTTTTGTTTTGCTGTGCAGGTACTCCAAGAGGTCTAACCACCTCAAAACAAAGACCAACAAACAGCCTAGGGAACCTGCAACCACCTGCAGATTGGCAGCCTTGGGTTTGTTGTTTTTGTTTTTGTTTTTGTTTGGCTGTGCAGGTGCAGATCCTCATAATTGTACACAATTGGATACTAAAGCATGGATCATCTCTCCATGCATACCAGATGCATTCCATCAACATCTGCAACAGCTCCACCAATTTGCAGCAGCCAAGGAACAAATACAAGCTAATGCTACAGCAGCTTGCACACCTCTTTGGTTGTATGTATTGTTGGTCTTGTTTGGCTGTGCAGGTACAAGAATGATCCACTTCAAAGCAAGGACCAACAAGCAGAGTAACTACAATGGCAGCAACAAGGAGTTTGTACAACAGAACTCTTGGAATTGTTCTTATAATTGTGTGCTTGCCTGTTTGTTTTCTTCTTTGTTTATGCAGGTTGTTGGAGATACAGCCCAGAAGGAACTCCAACACCCTCATAGACAACATCCAAGAACCAACAACAATATCATAAGCTGCTGTAAAAGGTTACACCTCCATCAACTCCATATACATACTGTGGGAACACAACACCAAACAACTACTCAGCCACACACCAAACAACAACTCAACCACAGAGCTGAAGCTGAAAGTGCAGAATTGAAAGCTGAAGTTCAACAACATCAGCAACAACAGATGCCAAAACCACCACACCCATGTACAGCAACCTCCAGACTTGGTTGCTTGTGTATGTTTATGGTTTGGGCTGTCTGTGCAGGTGCAAGTCTGCAGCAACCATACATTTGGACCACCATGCAGGTGTTCAAATGCAGCTACACTTTCTTCCACAACATATCAAAGGCTGTTGGCTACTATAGTTCCATATACTTCCTATCCTTTCAACCTCCATAGCTGGTAATCATGATGCTGATACAAAGGCACACTTCACCTGGATTTACTTGGTACGACAAGACTAAAAGGAGCAAAGATGAAAGGAATTTCCCATCCCATGCGAGATAGAAGTTTCGTATGCTTGTTCTTCTTCAATGTAGCTATGTCTGGTACGTAGCATAGTTGAATAGGACTAGTGTAGGTTACTTTTCTTTTTTCTCATGGAAGGGGAGAGTCTCCCTCATTTATGCTTTCATAGTTGAATTGTACCGGGAGGAGTCCTCTCACAGGTTTAATGCTTTCTAGTTATAGTTAGTTTCTTTTTTGTATCGGGAATGAGTTAGCCGACCTTAATAGGTTAGCCGACTTATGAACCACCATAGGATCGGAGGTAAGGTTTATGTCCCCCTCCTTGTATTTTTATTTTGATTATTTATGTTAAGGCTTGGGGGTGTTGCTTAACCCCTGACTGTGCACGAGAGGTGGGAGCCTCGTGTAGGGTCTGTTCCCGTAAAAAAAAAAAAAAAAAAAAAAAAAACTGAACCCTGAACCCTGAACCCTAAACCCTGAACCCTAAACCCTAAACCCTAAACCCTAAACCCTAAACCCTGAACCCTGAACCCTGAACCCTAAACCCTAAACCCTAAACCCTAAACCCTGAACCCTGAACCCTGAACCCTGAACCCTGAACCCTGAACCCTGAACCCTGAACCCTGAACCCTGAACCCTGAACCCTGAACCCTGAACCCTGAACCCTGAACCCTGAACCCTGAACCCTAAACCCTAAACCCTGAACCCTAAACCCTGAACCCTGAACCCTAAACCCTGAACCCTGAACCCTGAACCCTGAACCCTGAACCCTGAACCCTAAACCCTAAACCCTGAACCCTAAACCCTAAACCCTGAACCCTGAACCCTGAACCCTAAACCCCGAACCCCGAACCCTGAACCCTGAACCCTGAACCCCGAACCCCGAACCCTGAACCTCGAACCCCGAACCCCGAACCCCGAACCCCGAACCCTGAACCCTGAACCCTAAACCCTGAACCCCGAACCCTGAACCCTGAACCCCGAACCCCGAACCCTGAACCCTGAACCCTGAAACCCGAACCCCGAACAGGGGCCAATGAAACACCCATCAACTTTGAGCCACATTGAGGAGCTCTTGAGGTCAACATTCAGCAAGGTAGGGTTCTTCCTTTCAAATTGGAGTTGATGATGTTTTAACAGAGTAGTTTAATTTTTATTAAGAGGGGTCGGAGGTAAGAAAATCACATGGGTATTGTTGACGTGATAAACGGGTAGAATTAGAGGCGTTCTAGTTCGATTAATGTTGTCACTTTTATGGTATTGTATTTAAAGGTAAATTGTATATGTTGAAGGGCTGAAAATGTGGTTATAAGTAAGTATAAAGTGCTGCCAGTTGCAGCCATGTTATGCTCCTTTCCATGGGGTTGTTATTTTATGAAATAAAGATCAAAAACCGTATTTTGATATCATGGTTTTGGGTGGGCTGCTTGGAACTTGTATTGAGTAGTATTGAAGTAATTTAATTATATATGGCTGCTGGTTGTTGTTGTTGGGGTGGTTGTGCTAGTCGGAGGTTAATTGGAAGTTCGGATAGGGGAAGTTATAGGATAGATGCTGCCCGATTTCCGTTAATTTCTTGACTAATCAGCATACTAGTCAAGGAGTGTGAATGAGGAAAGGATTCCTATAAATAATTGCTTATAGATTCATAAGATGGAAGATCGAAGTCTATTCATAATAGTGTTACCTTTGTATTAAATAGGTTAAAGGAGGAACGAAGTAGGCATGAATACGGTTAATCTATAGCAGGTATGTAAGGCCTATCCCTTCTTTTTTTTGGCATGTCTTAGATCTAAGTGATATATGATATGAGTTTGGAGGTAATTTTATTCATAAGCTTTGAGTATGATTCATGACTCTTATTCACTTCTGAATGTTAAGACTCTTAAAGTAGTTAAGCTACTATCCTCAAGCCTTCTATATGTTGAATAGTAATTGGATGTATAAGCTCTTACTCCTAAGGACTTTACGATGACAAATATCTCTGATCCCATAAGCTATTTAGCATTATCTTGATACATGCTCTTAGTCATTACTAGGCCTATATATGTTGTCCATGTGGGGTTGACATGTGTCCATCCCGTAAGGGTGATGTTTTCAGCCCCTACATGTGTCCATCCCCCAAGAATGGCATGTGTCCAGCTTCTACATGTGTCCACCTCATCCATGCACCAATCAGCTGCTGCCACATGTCTTGATTGAAAGAGTAATTTTAAAACAAATTATTTGTCAATTTCTTTACGAAATTGTCGTATTCCAATTTTGTCATATTCTGCACAACCCCATTTCATTTTTCTTTTCCTTTGCACGACCAAATTTCATTTCTTTTCTTTTCTTGTTCTTACAAAATCCAATTTAGTTTTTCTTTTTTTTTCCTGCAAAACCCAATTGTATGACCATAATATATGAAATCTTCAGAACTTATCATTAGACATAATAAGATCAAAAAAAGATGACAGGATGATGGCCTTCGAGCCATAAATTAATCACTTTTTATGAAATAATCTTTTATTTAAAGTTAAGATATGTTTATACTCACAATATTAAAATTTTAAAATTCCAAATTTACACACGAACACACGGATATATAAGTGTTTGGAGAACTAAGCATATAATTCATAATAGAAACTCCACCTAAATAACCAAATTTACATACTAACGACTATATGAGATAAGTTTAAATAACGTCGTTCATGCTTTGATTCATGAAAAAAATTAAACAACTACAAAGGAGCCGAATAAGAACTTGTGCAACGGATTCAAACGATAATAATAACAAGGACGTCGTCACCGAAAACTCGAACTTGAAGCAAAACTCAACTTGCGGATTTTCCAAAGAACTTCAGAATATTTTTTCTCTTGTTTCTTTCTGTTTTTCTTTTCTCTGTTTTTTTCCCTTCGTTGCTTTCTTCTATTTTTCTTCTCTGTCTTTCTTTTTTTTTAATCCCCCGAATAGGTGTGTTTTGTGTTGTCTTTTTATAGGGGTATGTGTGCAGGTTATTTATGGGGAATGAGGAGGAATTGTGGTAAGGTGTGTGGGAGGGAAAATGGGTGAGTGGGTGGAGTGGAAGGTTGTATTAGCTAACTATTTTAAATCAATAAAAATATAAGAAAAGTTAAATAGCTAATCTAAATATATAATTAAGAAACACAAGTTTGTTTATAAAAATCTAAATTAAAAAAAGCATATATTTTGTGTAAATTTTCTATTTTTTTAGAACAAAACTTATACTAAAATGTGACTCTACTTCTTTTTTTTGTAGTTTTCAAATCTTTTAAAATAAACTTACTAAAAATACAATAAAATTAAAATATTTGAATTAGATATAAAAAAAAATTAAGCACTAAAAATTGTATAAAATCTCAAATTCGGTCAAAAATTATGTGTCTACAAGTACATTGTTATATCCTATTTGTGCTATTAGAAATTAAGGTAATTGTTATTAATCTGCATCAATCAATTGTTGTTTTTCACATAGAATGAAAGTTTTGGAGATTGTACTGAAAAGATTAGAAAAACAATTTATCAACAAGACAACAAGTGGATAACATATTGATGCACGTATTTTAAGTTAGGTTACATTGAGGTCGATCCAATGTGTCTTAATTTAAGGTCCAGTTTGCCTATTGCTATCATTAGACTTTTCTATAAGCATGGACAGAGGCGACATCATTCTTTCAATCTACTTCTATTGGTCAAGGCATACCTAATGAATTAATCAAATTGCAATCGCACATACCGTCGTCATAAAAAATATAATACATGAATAATTCATCTTGTCCAAAAGTTTCAAATGTACGCTAATCGTGGGATGCTAAAAACGACTATAAAAGTATACATTGAATACGCTCAAAGACTAAAAGAAAATAGAAAAATGAAAAACTAATTTCCCAGTTCACATTCCCCGCTCCTAGTACAATGTGAAGTGTGGAATGAATCAAACAAAGACATTTGGGAATGAAAAATATTCATGCGAAATGTGGTCTCCATTATTGCTTCCTGTCCTAATTCAGATGATTGTTTTCCAAATTTCCCCATAATTTGTCCGTTTGGTCATGTCGCAATAGTTTTTTTTTTATATCAACGTGAGCTTTGGCAAAAGCATAAACACCAGGAACATGCATGGGGATATTTCCAGTCACCAGACTTTTGGAAATTTAGGAGTGTGTGATCCGACATGTTTTGATCGTATGAGTTTTTTCAAAGAAGAACTGAGCTATAAATGACTGATCAATTCAAGTAAATGTGTTGGGCAGCTTTGATCAAGGTACGTTATCACTCAATTGACGACCCTTTGTTTCAAATGGGAAAAGATATACGCATACACCTGATAGCAGCATAACACTCTCAAATAGAAGAATGGCTAGAGATCGATGGCATCCATGCATCAGACCTACTGCCACGAGGGGACATATCATTCCTCCAATTCTTCCCACCGAGCTTGCAATACCAACACCAGTGGTCCTCACGGATGTAGGATATATCTGAAATGAAGTCCAAAAGGAAATGCATCAAGATCAACAGTTATGGCTAAGTAATGAAATGCTTTCAGTAGCAGAAACACTCTTGGTTAGTATAACCGAATATGATTCAACGAGCAGAAATAAACACCTAAACAGGTTGCCTCTACCAGGACTTTGTTAAATATTTTCAGAGGTAAGAAAAAAAAATTGACCATCTCTTGAATATCACTAGCTTACCTCTGGAGCATAAATATAGACAATTGTGAAGGTTGCTGTTATACAAGCGCGAGCCCCAAATAGAAGGCCTGTCGTTAATCCTTGAGGTTGATGATACACAAGAGGGATAAGGAACATGCAACAAAGGAAGAACATAATAGACATCGAGAGTTTACGACCGAGTTTGTCAATTGTTGCTGCAGAAAGAATAAGACCTGGGAATTCTTCAAGTAAATGAAAGCAACCAGATCGTCAGCTCTCTCTAAAGAAGTCAAGTGACAAGAAACTGAAATTTTCTCCGACTTCTATTCAAGTATAATTAGAAGTGAGAGTCAAATACCTGCGAAGCTAGTTATAAAGACATCTCTGTAGCTAACATCATGAGAATTTTTGAGTTGCGATTCAGCTGGTATGCATTTATTTTGTCCACCGCTTAACTCTGTGGTCAGTAAAACGAGGCCATAGTACGAAAATGCATTTCCAAAGAATACCATCCACAAAAGAATGGTTGACTTAGCTAACTCTGGTGAAAGGAGAGTAACTAGTGGTGAGACTCCTCCTTGACTAGATTCCACTTGTCCGAGTGTCACATCTCCACTAGCACTTGGAGATAGCAACTCTTTATCTTCTGATACAGACAAATGTTCATCTAGCTCAATTTGGTTATCAGAGACAAGAATACCACAAGGAAGCTTTCTACCATTCATTCTCGCAATTTTCTCCAAAACAACAAGTGCCTCTGTTTTTCTTCCTTTCATGCATAAATACCGAGGTGACTCCAGTGTTACCCCATAAAACAAAAGAAGCAGTGAAGAGGGGAGAGCTGAAAAGCCAAGTAGCCACCTCCAACCCAACCTTGGCATGACAGTCTATGAGAAGAATAAAACATATGAGTTGTCAAATATCTCCCTTCAAACATTAGTCATATCAAAACTAACCATAAAATGCATGCTTCATGTGGTTCTTAATATTATTCAGGGCATACAAAGCATCATACTGAAAGAACTCTGACTTGGACAATTTTGTTATTATCTGTTGTTTCATGTACTTATGTTACTTCTTTCGCCGGACTACTTTGGACACTTTTTTCTTGAGCCGGGGGTCGATCGGAAACAGCTCTCTACCTCTGAGGTAGGGGTAAGATTTGGGTACACTCTACCCTTTCCAGACTCCACTTTGTGCTATTACACTGGGTATGTTGTTGTTGTTGTATTTCTCGCCCTCTAAAGATTTAATATTCTACCAAATACACCTTAAACTTGAGGGCACTACACTGAATGATCAAGCTTCTGACAAGTTCAAGTGGGGTGATGCAAATGCTGGGAAATATACTATGAAATCAGGATACAAAATGGATTAAGGCCCAAAATGAAGTCACTGATCTTTGGAATTGGAAGTTGATCCGGGAAATTACATTACCTCCTAAAATCATCTGTTTCTGCTGGACCTCACTCCATGAGAAATATTTGACACTAGACAACCTTCTCAAAAGGAAGATTCAGTTAGTCAACAGATGTCATATGTGTCACAGGGAGGTAGAGGCCAACAATCACTTATTTCTGCATTGTCTAGTTGCAAGAGATTTTTGGAACATGTTCTGTTCTCTTTTTGGAGTTAGCTGGGTTTATGCCAAACAGTACCAATGAGGCTTTTGAATCCTGGGACAATTGGGAAGTTGACAACTCCATCAAACCAATTTGGAGAATGGTACCTGCTGGAATTTTTTGGTATTTATGGAATGAACGAAATAGAAGATGTTTTGATGGACAATCACCTGCCAGCCACACCCTTAAAGCTAGATGTTTACTTTATTTAGTTGGAGTATGTGACCCCAGTAGATTCCCCGGATTCCTTTTGGAACTTTGTAAGCTCTCTGTATCTAAAATAGTTCCCCTGTAATGTAGCTAGCAAGGTGTCACTTTTGCTTTTTTGCGGCTAAGATGTAACTTACTCTCTACTTTTATATTTCTGCAACTTCTTGATGCCTTTTATGTAAAAATCAATTACTTCAGCAAAAACTATGAGCCATCCTCCAAAGGGAAAGTCACGTGAAAGGTGATCACTGCCCTTTCATTAATCTATGCCTAACAGATTCAGCCAACTATTGTGTTTGACAGACATGAAAAGCCCTATGCCCAATAAATTCAGCCTACCTACTATTATGTTTGACAAACAAGAAGGCACTTATTCACAGTGTATACTGTATAAAGAGTATACACCAAAAAGCAAGGCAACTTGCTTACTTCTTTGTTAGGAGGATGAATACAAATGGTAAATAATTTCATGGCCATAATACAAAAGAAGACTCTGTTCTTTAATCCAATGCACATTGCCTTACCCAAGCAAGTGAAGCCTCAAGAACTGTACCAACAGTCCAGAAGCCTGAAAATACTACCATCCAAGTGCCTCGATGAGGAGCAGGAATAAACTCCAAAAACCAAGCAGAGAGAACAGGTCCTCCGCCTAAACCAATACCAACTAAACAACGGAGTATAATCAGCAGAGGGAAATTTGAGGAAAAAGCACTTAGAAAGCCAGCTGTTGCAGTAAATACTGCTGTCATAAGAAACCCTCTCCTGAATGACAAACCACAGGAAAAGCAAAAGAAAAAAAAAAGGAGAAAGCCCAGAATTAATTTCGATATAGTAAGAGAAACATTCAGTACATGTAACCTACAATGCAGTTGATTATGATAACCAATAAAACTATAGAAGGGATATAGACTAAAATATTATATGACTACGCAATCTAAAAAAGGAGGGAAGAGCTTCCACAATTATGAAGATTGGCTATTAGTGAAATCATACAAGCATGCATTTGGTATAATGGATGATGATCAACAACATCATTGTTATTGTGTATCTCACTGGTTGTGAAATCATACAAGTATGCATTTGGTATAATGGAAGATGATCAATAACGTCATTGTTATTATGTATCTCACTGATTGTAACTATTGGAGACAACCAACGATTATGGGAATTCTTTTGGAATGAGAATGATAACATGGGCTGTAAAAATGTAAGTGAAGTGTCTAAGTTACAAAGGCCATGGCTGTTGTATCCATCTCTGTCCAAAATAAATTCCCAAGAGTTCTTCTATAAAGAATTTGACGTAAAAGTTCACTTTGCAGATTGAATCAATTTTACTGTACCTATCTCTAAATTTTGAAATAGATAGAGATAATGAATAATAGTGGTAAGTGATGAGTGGTGAGTGGTGAGTGGTGAGTGGTGAGTGGCGAGTGGCGAGTGGCGATTGCTTCAATAGTGTTGAAGAAACAACAATAATACCATAAAACTAATGATGATGAAAACAAGAATGATAGAATCCTTTCTAGCACCCCTTTTCTTAAAACTAGGACCCTTGCAAAATTAAAGTGTGTAATTGAAAATATTGCCTAAGATTAGGGAGTCTGTAATAAAAATTTCTTCATAAAAGTAACATTTTTTATTAAAGATGGGCAAAAAACACTCGGATACAAGTATTTACCAAAAAATAGAAAACCTTACAAAAGATATGGTTTTCTACGAACATCACCCAATTTTCTATACATACATGAACCTCGTGAGTGCATACAAAAAAAATAAGGGATAAGAATCTATTCAACAATTGTAACATCTCTCTTATAGGGACTCAGTTATAAGAAGACAGTAGTTGCGGTATTACTTTAGAGACACGGAGATGGAGTCACTAACCTCCTTCCATACTTATCTGAAATTCTACCCCATAAGTAGGCTCCAATGAACATTCCAGCAAAAACCACACTAGTCAGTAAGCTCTCTTCATGAGTAGAAAGACCCCAAGCTGATTGCACAGCTGGTCCAACAAAAGAGAGAAGCATCATTTCCATAGCTTCAGAAATCCAACCCATCCCAGCATAGATAAGCACAAGGACTTGGAAATTCCCAAAGCCAAGGGCAACAAGTGCTTCATCCACCGTGTATGTTCTACTCTCATCATTCATCTACAAAGAAAAAATAATATTGCTGCTAAAAATATAACAATGATTTATTATTGCAGCTGGTGCAAGTTGAGCAGTCAACAAGAGAGAGAAGGGCACCATAGAACAACAGACAGATTAAACACAAAACATTATGAAAATTCAAACAGCTAAGGCAAAATTCTGAAAAACTTACAACAACAACAATCCCATAAGTGGAAACTAGAGAGACTATTTCGGATAGACCTACTAACCTTCTACCATAATCCTCAACATCCATATTTCCTAGCTAGGTTCATGTTCTCAGTAAGTTGCAGGTGAGTCATTCTTTTTATAATCACCTCTCCCTGGGACTTCTTCGGTCTACCTCTACCTCTCCTTATATCCACTATAGTCAACCTTCCACTCCTCCTCACTGGGGTATCAAACTAATAATCTATCTTAACACGTACTTTATAAAAAAACTTGTCACAACAGAATATCAAGATGAATGAGGATGGGATATCAAGATGAATAGATTAGTTAAGTTGAAATGTAGAAGCATTTTTAGTTTCGAAAGAGTTATCTTGGTGCAACTCTCCACTACATTGATTAGATGGCTTGGGCTGTGAATACAAAGCATACAAACAAAACCCCAAAACAAAACCCCAAAATAAAACTCTCAAAGTAACACCACAACTACATGTATGAAGGAATAAGCGAGACAACTATCGAATGTATGTCCTCAATAAGCTGGAGTTGAATCATATCATATTTAATCATCTCTCCACAATACTTCTTTGGCCTACATCTGCCTCTTTTGTAACCATCCATAAGGGCCTCAAAATTACAAATCCCTATAGCTACGAAAGAAGCCCAAATTCAGTTCAAACACACAACGAAACATCATGCAAGAAAAAAAGAAGCTCAAATACGAACATATATACATCCGAAGACGCCAAATCGCACGGAAATGAAATAAACTCGACCAAGAGGCAAGATTAAACGAAGAAACACAACTCGAGATCAAACCATTACATCCCAGCATCGAGTAGAATACAGAGACAGTAAACCCAAAAGATGAAGGAGATACATACATGGGAAGAGATAAAAAGAGACAAGCAGAGCTGAACAAATCTGACGAAGACGATGTAAGAAGTAAGACGTTAATGGCGTTAATAAAAGCATGCTCTTGGAAGGACCAAAATACCCTGGCTGGCTGAAGCAGACGTATCGTCAAAGATGTGTCTATTTCTTGGTGGGTTTGGTTTGACTTTTGTCTTAGAATTTTCAATTTATGAATTTTGATTTATATTTATTATTTTAATTTAAAACTAAGTGTTTATAGGTATTTTTTAATTATGATACACATATTTTTAAAAAATTAATTATGTTTTAAAAATATAATTGGTGAAACTATAATTAAAAATCATAAATAATTAAATTTGCAGATATTTTCTACTTCTTAATTTATCTAATTGACTTTAATTTGGATTAATCATGTTTTAGTATTGGCTTTATAAAATTGTCTTCAATTTTTTTATGTGTCTTCTTACACATTTCAAACTCAAATTAATTATATTATCAAACAATTAAATTTTAAAAGACATTGTTTTATCACTGAATGTGTTCTAAAGGTAACAATCACTATAATATTGATGATTTAGACTTCTTTTGTAGTTAAAAGTAAAATAAAATATTATACAAGTAAAAAATGATATTCTAATTACATATTCAGTCAAGTGAAAACTTAATTTTAAATTTAAGCATATTTAGAATAATTTTGATAGTTTGTGTAAAAATTGACTCAACTAAAAAAAAAATCAAAACTATAATCAATAAGATCTTACCTAATATTTAAATATTTATAGTGTTATATAACGTATAATAATCTATATATGCTTATTGGTGTCTTACAAAAATATTACAAAAAATATTATATCATCAATTAAACAAAAATTATAATCAAGTATCATATATTTTCACGATTTATGAGAACAAAATATATTTTAAAAATTATTAAATAAACAAAAAGGCATTTTTCTAAATTTTGACTTTAGGTACTCATTCTATTGAGCCACCCTAAAAATACTCAATCCACTTCTTTATGATTCAGCTGAAGTGAATGGCTTCCTAAAGGACCTAACAACCACAAAAAAAAATAAAAAATAACATGACCTTCGCAATCATCAATTATGTTCCATTCAAGAAAAATAATTTATAAAATATAACAGAGAGAGAGAGAGAAAAATATGCACTTTTCAAGAATGATGAATGCTAAACCTACTTCCTTATAGAGAATGATTCGGATCAATAGCAAAATATCCGCCCAACTTGAATCAATATTCTTGTTAAAAAACTCTAGTTGATTTACAATCCACAGAAAGTATGATCGCCTGATAACAAGAAAAGATTGTACCGATGCTATAATTGTTATTCGGGAAAAATAGAAAAAATACTTAAGAATACGTACAAACCAAATTAAGGAGTCGTTTGGCATCAAAATTATTCATTTTTTAACTTTATTTGAAAATGAACGTTTATTCATAAAAAATCAAATATAATTTCAAGTTGTATTTGAAATTTAAAAAATACCACATCGCTTGGCCATGAGAATTATTATTTTTTACTTTGTTTAAAAATAGTGTTTGACCATAAAAATGTCTAAATTGTTTTCACTTATTTTCATCTCACTTTTTTTCTTTTACAATTTTTTTCAATTGTGTGATTTTGTGTGTTAGTATACTCTTAAGTATAATGATTTTTTGGGTTAGAAAAGAGTGATAGTTATGTGACAATTTATGAAATTTACTCAATTACCCATAAAACAAGAGTTTTAAGGAATTTTAAAAAATAAAGAACTTCAGAATTTGCTTGGTGTTAACTCCACATGGCTAAATTGATTTTCATTTTTATCATCGCAAACATTATAATTATCAAGCATATTGTTCTGTTAGTTTTAGCCATCACAGATATCATTTTATGTTCAGTGTACACAAAAAAATTGGAATAAATTTATTAAAATATGTATGAACTTAAAATTTTAAGAACAAAATGAATTCAATGCGAAGAGTTTTAAAAAAAAATATATTTGGCAAAGAGTATTTGACGCCATAAATTAAAGACAATATCACTAATTAATATAGGAAAAGACATAGATTCCCCCCCCCCCCCCCCTCGACACACACTTGTTTCAAAAAGTCAGTTACACGCTTAAACTATCATGACAACCTATTACACTCATTTAGTACTTAAAAATGAGTTTAATACCAATTTGAGACGTGTAAAACCACTCTCACAGTATGTGTTGTATAATACTCGTTGTCATATCACCGCTACATCAGTGTCATGCCAGAAACTATAATTTTTTAATATCCTTTTTGTTTTCTTTTCGTTATTAATTAACTTTTCTTTTGTGAACTATATTTTATACTAATTATGTTTTAATTAAGGGAAAAGGCTCAAACATACCATCGAATTTTGAGAAAAAACTCATTTATGCCATCCGTTAAAAGTTTGGCTCATCTATGCCATTGTCGTTTGAGAAAAAGCTCATCTATGCCAATAATTTTTAACTCCGATTTTGCAAAACCACACAAACAACTTTTAACACTTTTCTACTAGAGTTTTGAATCAAATCTACTATTTTGTTGTTTCTTCTTCTTCAAGAACACCAATAATACACGAACAACACCAAGAACTCCAAATTTTTAACTTATTCAATTTTTCACGTAATCACCTCAAATTTTAATAGTAACATCCCTCCGAGCTAGATATCAAAATTCAATATCTTTTAAGCTCGAATAAGACATACTTAAAAAAAATTCAAAGTTTTAACCTCTTTTAATGATAGAATTTTTTCCACAGCTCCAAGTCACTTGAAATTTTGAACATAGACATAGAGCCCATTTGGATGGGCTAAAAAAAGTGACTTTTATGTATGAAGTGCTTTTAGAACTTTTTAGTGCTGAAAGTTATTTTTATAAATAAACAGTTAAGTGTTTGGATAAAAGTGCTTATACTAAAAATAAGTTATTGATGTGTTTGACAAATAAGTGTTGTTAAACACTTATTTTCTATCAAAATAACCGAAATACCCTTAAAGCTGTTAACACCATAATAAGTTAATTTAAAAGATTTTTAAACTTTAAAATTGATTTAAATCAAAAGTAATTTATATTGTAAAATCACTTCCACTATAAAATGTTTATTTAAGTTATTTTTTTATAAATCACTTCCACTATAATATTTGTTTTTTATAAAATGATAGCTTCCTCAGCTTCTTGCACTGTTCGAAATCCTACAAATCTGAACTGCCTGCTCTTTCCATCTCTGTTTAACGTGACAATCTTTCCATGTCAAATACATTTCAAAGTAGTAATAAACATACCCCAAAATATCAATAGTATCATATAGCAACTCGTATGTACCAGGCAAAAAATCAATTATTGGCTAAAACACTGATAACAACTGGAAAACGGTAATATTACGCATGAGCTTGACGTCAGTGACTTCCCTTTTCTAAGAGAAGAAATCTCTGAGGCGGTCCTCAGCTACATACTTTGGCAAATTCTTCACACATAGACGAGACCTTTAATACAAAAATATAACATTATAAACGTTTAATACTATCCAAGAACACCAACCCCAACAAAAAATATAATTAAATCTTTGCAATCCAAATCAAACAGAAACTCAAAACTCCGTTTGAGTTTTCTCAAAATTCGAACTTAAACAACATTGATCAACAATTCCTACAATCCCACCAAGAAAATTATCAAATCTTGTCAACCAGAAACCCCAAAACTCAATTCTGGGTATTCTTTAAATTCAAATTATTATTTTTTTTAAAAGGCAACACTCTTACATTGTTGTGTTGTAGCTGCCAAAATTCAGCGTAAACAGCAAAAACACCTTTACAAATTAGCGTTAATCTGCCTATGTTTTTGCTTCAACGTAAGCTGAGAGAGGAGAAAGACTAGGTTGGCGGTAGGGGTTTAAGTGATGTGAATTTTAGGGCTTTAGTTGAGAGAGTACTTTGGACATTAAAATAAAATATAAGGGATATAAAAGTAATTTTCATGGTCAACAAAAATGGCTTTAAGCTCTTAAAAAAAGTTAGAATTTCTAACTTTTCATTTTTTGGTGACTTTAAGAACTTTATGACTTAAATTTAACATTTTAAGTTGTTAGTCAAACACCACAATAAGCTAAAAAGAACTTATAAGTTGGTTTGACCAACTTATAAGCCCTTCCAAACGAGCTCATAGTAACCTTTAACATATTATTTTTTGAGTCTATGTTCAAAATTTCAAGTAATTTGGAGTTGTGGTGAAAATCTCACTTTTCCAGCATACTATATGCACTCACTTTCAAACACGCACATTATGGATAACTGTTAAAATTTAAATTCATAAAATTCATATACATGTAAAAAAATTATAAATTCTAATTTCAAATTTATGCAATTGATTAAAAATACTACTTCTTCTTCATCATCATCATCATCATCATCATCATCATCATCATCATCATCATCATCATCATCATCATCATCATCATCATCATCATCATCATCATCATCATCATCATCATCATCATCATCATCATAATAATAATAATAATAATAATAATCATCTTCTATCTATATATAATAGGAGAGTAAAAAAAATGTCACATGACATGGCAACACTACAAAATATAATTTATTATAAATTGCAAAGGTATATTTTTAAAAAATGCCACATGGCAGACTTAGACACCAAAACACACTTTATTATTACTATTATTATGTTATTAAAGCGATAACTTTTTTTATATAGATTTTTAAAATTTTCAAATTTGGATATTATTTTATTTGTTTACAGTTTTTTATGTTTTTTTTACAGTTTTAAAAATTTAAATTCTTACAATTTTTTTTATCACAATGACGAACTACCCATATTTGTACCACATTCCCATTTCACTTTGCATGATTCACCACGTCAGTTATCTACGTAAACTGTTTGATAGTTACATTGAAAATAAAAAATTCCAACTCTTTTATATCGGTAGAAACTATAATTAGTGTAGTGATGTAGAGTTTTTGGATAATTCAAAGAAAAACATATGTATAAAAATTATGTGTAATATATTAGAGATTTTTGTTTTCAATCTTTTCCATAATTTTTATTATATGGTAATATTTTTTCTATATCTATTCATAAATTATTTTCTCTTTATTTATGATGTATCATTTCTCCTCCGTAGAATGTGGCTTCAGAGCAATTGATACAAACTCATCATATCAGCTTTAAATTTTTTATTATTTGTTGATCTATTTGATTTTGACTTTTATTTCGGCAATAAATTTTCAATATGATTTGTATACGCCTTATGTATATGACAACTTTTTATCGATAAGATACTAAATTTTGAATCTGTAAAAGTTATTATGCTCTTTAATTGTCAAAACAAACATGCCTATTAAAATAGAAGTGCTACTGCATTAACTTCGAACTACATAGTTATCTTGATGATAAGACAATACGTAAAGATCAGACTTTTTTCTTTTCATTCAATTTTATTTATCCTTTAAATAATATTAAAGGGTATAAATTCAAAGACCTGTGAATAAATTTAGTCAACAATTAGCTAACCTCAAAAAACAGAAACTATTTTATATATGTTGCTATACATTATAACTTTTGTTCTATTATAAATTCAATAAATATTATTTTTTTAAATAAAGATAAAAAGAATCACATTAAATAAAAATTTTGCATCTGTATTTTAAAAAAAACAGTAAGCAGGAATATTAAATTAAACAGCAATTAAAAATAAAAAAATAATTAGGATTATTCTAGAAGAGAAGAGTAAAATCTCTTAGTCATCTTCTTTTTTTCTTTATTTATATTAGGTGAACTCTAAATCCATAGTAAATCTATTACATTGCAACATAAAAATATAGATAAATAAGTCCTATTTAAATATGAGATGATAAAATATATTATAATTTCATATGAAAAAATGCAAACGAAGTCGCATAATTTAGTTTTAAATATAAAGTCAAAAAACTTCAATATTTGCTTCAACATATGTAATATTTTATAATTGAATTACTGATATTTGTGGTGCACAATCATAAATAGGAATATAATTGCAGGTTAATCATGACACAATCTATATATGTATATTTTTATTTTATAATAATTTATCATTTAATTTTTGTGCTTAAATAAAAAAAATGATTTGCCCTAATAAAATTTCAATAGTTTTTTTTTTATAAAATTAATGTTGTTGATGATCATAGCTAATTAACTACCAACAATATTTTGATATTAGAATAAAGAAAGAAAATTATTTTTTCTTAATAATAATTGCGCATCGCGCGAATACTTATATTAATATTAAAAAATAACTTAAAAATTGATTTGACCAACTTTTAAATAGATGCAAAAGGAATTCTAATTTTACATAGATATAAGAAAATTGGAAATTCCCCCAAAATAAAGGTTAGATGCAAATTGGGGGCGATGTATGGATTACCGTGCGGATGGGTTTATCCAATTTGTAGGGGCCAAACTTTCTCCTTTAGGTGAACCGCTAGCGATAGAACGGTGGTTGTCGGGGGGCGATGCTGAAGAAATCCTAGGAGTGCTGGATTCCAAAACCCACGGAGGACGGGAATTTATAGGCTGATCAGTTGCATATAGCAAACTCAGAGAATGTGCACTACGATTTGGTCTTCACCATTAGTGTCAGAATTTTGGAGAGAGAAGATGGATCGAGGAGGAAACGGATGGTCGCTGTCTTCGTATACTTACGGCTATACCCTGGTTGTCGTAGTGATCATACTGACATGTCATTTACTGAACTCTCTCCTTCCATTTGCCTCGTCTTTCCTATCTGTCTTCGGATTTGGAGAACGATCTGCTGCGCATCCACATGCCGAATCCAATGGTCATCCTGATGTCTCTCCCTCTGCTCCTTCTGATGTCAGGTATCTTCTTCTAATATCGTTCTGATCGTGAGTGTGTGCGCAACTGTAGAAGCTCCACAGTAAAAACGTACAATAATTTCTTCTTATTGTTTGGAAAAAGTAAAACGTAGTAGCCTGTACCATGTCATTTTCGGACAAATTTTTTATGTTCATTGGTAAGTGTTATGTCAGTAATTCATCACCAACTTCATTAATATTCTAATGATCCCGTATCTGGAGAGAAGGATCTTTTCCAAGAAAGACCTATTGCCAGAAACTATTACCTCGACTTGGATTGAAAGGAAGAATCAATCCCAACCTATTCTTCTTAGCCTAACAGTCTATTCGTGGAAGTAAATTATCCAAAAAGTCTAGATCGTTTGTACAGACAGACTTTTTGGGTGCTAAGATCCAAAGTCGAGAGGGAAACAGCCCAGATCGACCACATTTGACATGTATGTGTACTCAAGTAAAGAGTGAGTGCTCAAGCAAGCAAGAAGTGATTGATCAAGTGAGAAATAAGATAGTGCAACAAAGAGAGTTGCCAAAATGTGAGTACAAGAAAAGATGGGTGTAAAAATTGTAAGACCGAAATTGGTCCTTACCTTGCAATAATAAATTCAAACTGTGAGCAACCAATTGTGCTCAAATGAAAAGAGGACTGAAAGTGAGATTATAAGAAAGAAGAGTTTCTGACTGCACTTTCCTCAGGTCGAACGACTATCTGTCCTGGCCCAATGAGAAAAGGGTTGAGAGAGGAGAGATAACCATTTGATGCATGACAATGAAGAAAAGTACTATATGCTTTACTTTTCCTATGCAACTACTATAACTAGTAAGCTATGCATGATGATATGTGATGCATGCTTTGACTTCTAAGGCTAGACAGGTACTTTTGGTCGATTTCTCAGTTGATTGCCTCAACCTATCGATTTAGTGAATTGGAGAAGAAAGTCTTAGAAGGCTACGTCTCTATAGGTTTCGTGTCTTAGTTTCTTGCGTGTGTACTATTTATTTAGGTACAAAGAGTCTAAGCGGTTCAAGCTATTATATTTTGAGCCTGCTCTCCATTTCCACCGTTGATGCAATAGAAACTCTTAATCCAATATCTGGCAGTGAAGACATTCCCGCTGCTATAATTGGAGTTGATGGTACTAGTCCTGTTACACTCTGTTTGAATGGTGGTTTCCGATGGTTTCATAATGTACAGTATTGTATGATGGAGCCAAAACTCCGATTAGAAAAGTTTGGGAAAGAGTGGTGCAGATGAGGGTGAGGAGGGGTGTGTCCATTTTTGACAACCAGTTTGGATTTTTGCCGAGGCAATCGACTACAAAAGCCATCCATCCTGGAAGGAGACTGGTAGAGAAATATCGGGAAAGAAAGAAGGACTTACATATGGTGTTCATAGACCTTGAAAAGGCTTACGACAAAGTCCCGATAGAAGTCCTCTGGAGATGCTCGGAGGCTATAGGTGTGCCAGTGGCTTACGTTAGGGGGATAAAGGAGATGTATGATGGAGCCAAAACTTCGATTAGAACGATGAGAGAAGACTCGGAGCACTTCCCAAATGAGTTGGGGTTGCACCAGGGATCAGTTCAGGGTTTCACGGTTCATGGTTATGAAAAAAATTGCATGATCCTTTTGAGGAAATAAAGATTTCTTTCAACCAAATATTTAGCATTTTAATTTTTTGTTTACTGTTAGGTGTACCCAGGCTCATCGAACTTGAAATAGATGATTAGATGTCTCGCCTTGAAGAGCGACAAATTGGTACAACTCCTTGTGAGTTGGCCTCACTATTGCAATATATGAAGAATATCCATGCTCTAGTAGTAGATATGGTTCTCCTATGTGAGCCTTGTCTTAAGTTGCTTTTAACTTGCAAATCTGGCTGTAGTTGTTAGTCCCTAAGCATCCTAATATCTCATTTATTCTTCTCAGGATCACTACAGTGATATCTGATCTAGATCTGAAGAATTTGATTGACGCCATAACTAAGAAATTTCAAGCTAATGAGAAATGGGAAGATGTCATTAACCGGAGAACAGATCGTCTTTCCTACTGTGCATGGTGTTGTAAACCGAAGGTGCTTGCTCAGATTCTCTCTTTATGTACTATGTTCTTAACATTATAGCTGTCTCTGTGCTTTTATCTCTTAGGGACTTGCTGATTCTATTTTCTCAGAATTCAGAATAGTATGCATATTTTATGCCTAATGGCTGAACCTATTAATAAACTGGACTTGTAAAGAACCAGAAGAAGTGTGTCCATTAGGTGAACTATTAATCACAAAAGTGACTTCTTTCACCTTTCGTTAATGTACATATGTACCTTTGAAGCTCTTAAAGGAAAATGGAGTAACCAACTGCAGGCAGTGCTCTCATTGATACTTCTAAAGGATCTAAAGTGACTGAATGGGGTCAAAGAACAGAGTACAACACTTGCAAGCCTGTATGAGCATGCATTTTCATAAGCATGAGCACTTGTATCTACTGCTGCGCAATAAATGATGTCACAATTTCACCTTCTGTTTAATGCTATTTGTATTACATGAAGTCGTGAAGTGATACAAATTATCTGGATTGCCTTATTTTAAATGTATTTATACAGTAATTCTTAATTGTCTAATTTTGTCAAAAAAAGTTACTACTATCTGTATCAGTAATGAGGTAACGATACCCAGGTTTCATCTCTACTGTGCTGCAGGATGCTCCTCTTAAATATCTAAGTGTCACTGTATTTGAGAATTGCTCTGTAGAGATGCTAAGAGATTTTTACATGGACAATGATTTCCGGAAAATGTGGGACAAAACCTTGATTGAGCATAAGCAGTTGCAGGTGGATTCAAGCAGTGGAACTGAAATTGGACTCATGATAAAAAAGTTTCCACTATTGACTCCCAGAGAGTACATATTAGCTTGGAGAGTGTGGGAAGGCAATGATGAATCCTTCTACTGTTTTACCAAGGTAGTACTTAATAAAGTTTGACATTGTTGGACATCAAGCTCGTAGAGCTGTCTCTCCCAACTCAACTCTAGAGAGATATATTTCTTGATGGTGCAATCTCTCCTGTTAAATAAATATTGCAGTTAGAACTTGTTTAGAATGTTTTCAATTGGCCCCCCACAAAAAAAAAAAAAGTAAAAGAGATAAAAAGGAAGAGGCGATTAGTGTTCTCACATAAATTTCCATCATTCATGTGTCCCAACTCATAATTGTATCTATTCTTGTTTCAATTTTGCCTGTTACATATCTTAGTTTATGTGTGCTAAAATTTTGGCGTTTACTACTAGTAGGAATGTGAATATCCTTTGGCACAAAGAAGGAAGAAGTATGTCAGGGTTAGGCTCTTTAGATCTGGTTGGAGAATCAAGAAAGGCAGGTTTTTGTTTCATTCCTTGTTATTATTTCTCCTTGTGCGGAAAAACTGATTTAAGCATCTCATGAGAGCATATACATAGTTGGAATCATGACTCATTTTGTGAATTTTTCGTAATTCTATCAGGTTTCTAGGAATAGAAGTAAAATATTATGGTTTTCTGTAGTACTTTTAGGAATCTAGGATGGTGCAGTACTGAGTTGTTTCTTGTGAATTTTCCTTCAGTTTCTGGTAGGAATGCCTGTGAGATCCAAATGGTACACCAAGAAGATGCTGGTCTTAACGTTGAAATGGCAAAACTAGCCTTTGCAAAGGGCATATGGAGCTATGTCTGTAAAATGGATGATGCACTTCGCCAATACTCTGCCCTTGACCATTCTCGATTGACTTCAGGTGTGAGTGCCGTCACGTTAATTCAAAAGGTGAGAGCTATGCTTCTTGTAAAGTTCTTAATCATGGGACTTTCACAATTCTTTTTGTTAGGAAATGGAAAAGTTAAGTAAAATAGATGATAAAAAACACAAACCTGGCAGTGACCGTAACAGAAGCATTTTTCTTCTTGAAGTCATTTTTCTCCCTTCTTACTTCAATGGCCTCCAGGTTCCATCCCTCCTAAAATGATAAGCAAGGATAGTGTGCTGCTATTATTGCATACGTGGATTAATTAGCCTTCCCAATATGAGTAGAATACTGTATAAATCTGTACGAAACATAGTGCCAGTTTTCTACCATAAAGTACGCCTGCTTGACACGATTTTTTGATCTTCCCTTTCCTAACCACTTTCCCACCCTTTTCAAATGAAGGTTCCACTTTGGTTAGACACCTTAGACCACACAGATAGCTTAATCAATTCAGAAACCTGCACAAGTAGGGACTATTGCGGTGGAGTGTCACGTGAATGCAATGCTAGGGGACAAAGAAAAGAGCCATCAAACAATGTGGTGCCAAATATGCTAATGCTCCTGGGTGGTGCAATCTGCATGTCTAGAGGGCTCTCTAACTTGGGATCAAAGGTTGCCATGGCATGTATCCTTAATAAGCTTGTGAAACTCAATGGTATGAGAAGCAAAAGCTTACAGTGCGGCTGCTCAAGTGTCACATCTTGAGTAGGAATGCAGCTGTGCATATTTATGTGGTTCAATGTGGTTTCAAGATATATATGTAGTTAATTTTTTTTGTTTTTAACTTCTCCAATTACCTCTGTCTAGCAGTTCAGAATCTCCCCCTTTCACTATTTAAACATGAATACGTGGGATTGGACGTCTCTGTTGCTCTAATCTTCATTGTTATCAGAAGCTTTTAAGCTTGTCGTCGTTTAATTATGTGTTTTATTGTATTTAATGTCATATTTACTTTAACCATTAATAATGTCATAATTTTATTTACTTAATTACAATTAACATAGTAGCATTTAATTTATATTCCTGTTTGTCTAACTTTCATTTTTTGTCCCTCAAAACAATTTTTCATATTTTTGTAACTTTTAATTCTAGTTTTATAAATGACATGTTTAAAATCACAGTATTAAAGTGTATTTTGATACATTTACATATTTTTAGTGTAGAGCCATAAAATTCAAAAAAAAATCTTTATCTTTTTAAATTTTGTATCAAATCATAATTGGATAAATAAATTGAGATGGATAAGGCAAATTTTTTGAAGTGCAATATTTAACAAATAACCAATAGCTCAACATGCAAATATAATGTTCACTGAAAAAAATATATTTTAAACTTCTTTTTCTTAGTATAACGTTAATTTAATTAGGATGCACAACAACAGTGAAGTGCCAGAAAAAGGTCAAAGATGAAACATACTTAAGAGCCACGAAGCCTGTAAGTTGTGCAAAAGGTCAAAGATGAAACATACTTAAGAGCCACGAAGCCTGTAAGTTGTGCAAAAATCATTACCAAAAAAATAATAATAAAAAAGAAACCTAGCAAAAGAAATTCAGACATTAGAAAAAATAATATTGAGTAATATATGCGCAGGGTCCGACCACAAGGGTCTATTGTACGCAGTCTTATCTTGCATTTTTGTCAGAGGCTGTTTCCAAGGCTTGAACCCGTGACCTCCTGATCACATGGCAGCAACTTTAAAAAGTTGACGGTGTGAAACTTATTCTATTCTAATTTTCCACAACTCCTTTTTACCCAACAAGTTTTAATAATTCGCCTCTTTCTCTAAGCAATTTCAGAAACCCACTAAAATATATTATATTTTTTCTTAAAGATATAATCAAATAATTAATTTAATTATTGCTCTTTTTAGTTATGTACTAGTGCTTGTCTATATATTGTACAAGTTGATGCAGACTGCCTAACATGTGGATTATATATGAAAGTGGTTCACTTCGTTACATTCTCGATTAACAGAAGGGGGATATAATTCAACCCCGGTTCGCAGATTTTACCTAAACAAAGATTAATTAATTACCTACCATGCCCGTTCTTTGTTTTGGGCGGCTTTACACTATCAATAGAGAAAGTTGATATGCGAGATGGACAAATACGGATGGATCCATTAGTATATACATATATACAAAAAATAGAGATAAGTATCAAAAACACACCTAAACTATCTTTGTTTTTGAGTTTCATACCTAAACTATTAGAAGCGTGAGTTTCATACATAAACTATCACTTTTTAGTTTGAGAAACACACCTCAGCGGTGTGTGTAATATATATTATTATTTGAAAATTACGTAAATAATAATATAAATCATAATAATTGACAACTAAAAATATTTAAAAGACATATAAAAAATTTGATTGATCCTGGAATAAGTGCCACATAAATAGGAATAGACGAGTAACATATAAAAACATAAAAATTAAAAGACATATAAAAAAAATTAGGTTGATTCTCAAAATTTTATTCAGTGCCTCATAAATTGGGACAAGAAAAGTATTACTTAAAAAGTACTATAAATTAAAATAATTAGCAATTTAAAATATCTAAAAATTATGTTAAATTTTAATTAACTCTTTAAATTTTATCTATATTATATAAATTAAGACCAAATAATAGATACAGTATTGGGCCTGAGCTAGCACGGGTACATGTGTCTAGTGATTAACAGACTAGTGAACGAGTCGAGTCAATTGCATATCTTAGAAGTCTAAAAGGTGTTGTCATATATCAATATATTATTATGACCATTATTTCAATATAATATGCATTAAGTGTGTGTATATATGTATATTTTTTCTTTTCTCTACTATTTTACTTCATGTTTCATATTACTTGACTATTCTTAATATATATGATACTTTTTTAAAAAATAATTAGATGTGTATTTTTCTAAACTAACATTATTAATAATATTTTGAAATCTTAAATTTGACTATTACTACTTTATGCAGTTATTTAATACTAAGGGTAGAAATAAAAATATATTAAAATTTTCTTAAATTTCATAAATTGGACAAGTAAATTAAAATAACTATTTTTAGAATGAGAGTCAAGTAATATAAATGACGGTGAATATGCTCTTCTATATAAATAAACAAGTTTTGATTGACATTGATAGGGTATTACATAAATTATAATTTAAAATAATTTAAAATCTAAATAATACAATCTTTAAATTTTTTTTCCTTAATTAAATTAATTATTTGTATTTCCTACATTGAAATATATTTGTATAGTCATTATTCTCTGTTATTTTCACTTGTATAAATAAATATTAGAATTTTGATTATTATTAATAAAATTAATTTTCTCATTATGCTAATTTACTTCATTATAGAACATCACTAACTTATGTACTTAATTAGTATTTTTTACTTTTTTATCTAAAAAATAATATTTATGCCTTTATAAAAAATTTGTTACATCAAATAAAAAAAATGAAAATATCATGATTTCTTTCGTCCATGAACCCATACTCTCTTCCGTCACTCCACTCGATCAACATAGGGGAGGGGGTTTCTAAAGAATTAAAAAAAAATGTAATTGAATAGATACAATTCTCAGTATCTCATGCAACAACGGACAATAAGACACCCTCATACTTATCATATCAAAATATGCCATCAACGATAATAATCTTTTTCATGTTGGAATATCGCCGAATGCAGGATTCATAAGCTATGAAGTAGAATAAGAAATTGTCATCATCCTCATCAACCATAATGATATTTGTGAAATCAAAATTTAGTTGGTTAACCATATAGAAAAAATCTGGTATGTTTAAATTTGGTAAGCAAGCATATATGTACTCCGATGTCCCCCTAATCATGTTCTTAGATATTACATATCTTTTCCAATACTTTCAGTAGATTGGTTTGTAATACAGCTCCCTAAAAATAGTCCTTTTGATTTCCTTTGTGTTTGGCCCATTATTGTCAATAAATGGATTCATACAGATATGACATTCTTATGATTGTCCGTGACATATTCAACATCATAGGTATGATCACCAACGTACTGTTAGATGTGATACTCATCCGAGTTTTCATATTTATATGCCCACAACATCCGACCATAACTAACATATATACATTCCATCTTATAAATCTTGTAGAATTCTTCGTCGTGTTAAAAGAGAAAGACTTCTTCATTGAAGCTTACTTCTTCCTCCTCCTCCTCCTCTTCCTCTTCTTCCTCCTCCTCGTCCTCTTCTTCCTCTTCTTCTTCCTCCTCCTCTTCTTCCTCTTCCTCTTCCTCTTCTTCCTCTTCTTCTTCCTCTTCCTCCTCTTCTTCTTCCTCCTCCTCTTCTTCCTCTTTTTCTTCCTCCTTCTCCTCTTCTTCTCCTCCTCCTCCTCCTCCTCCTCCTCCTCCTCCTCCTCCTCCTCCTCCTCTTCTTCTTCTTCTTCTTCTTCTTCTTCTTCTTCTTCTTCTTATTCTTCTTCTTCTTCTTTATGGTCTTTGTTACCGTCGTCACCGCTGTCGACGTTCATCAATTTTCATTATGCTCTGTTTATTTTCTTTTTGGTCCTTATGTTTACAATCAGTCGCAACATGTTAGCAATATGTTGCAACATATGTCACATGTGTTGCAACATATGACATCTGTTGTAACATATTGCTAATATATTGCAACATATAATTTATCAGTTGCAATAATTTCAGTTGTGAGGTGGAGGAGAGGATGATTATGGCGGCAAAAAAGTGTTGGTATTGGTGGTAACAACAAAGGTGGATAGGTAGTGGTTGTTGTGGAGGCAACGGTAAAGGAGAAGGAGGTGGCAACGGTTGTGATGGAGGAGGAAGTGATGGTGCTGGAAGATGAGGAGGTGGTTGTGATGGAGGAAGAATTAGTGGTGGTGGTGATGACGACAAAAAGGGAGGAGATGACGAGGTAGAAGGGTATGGGGGGAAGGGGAAGGGGGACGGGTGGGATGGAAAATATAGAACTTTTGTGTAAATAATAAAACTTGAGAGTTTTAAAATTAGTATCATTAGGATTAATCTTAAAATTGTCACATATACTCAATAATTAAAAGTTAAGTCATTTTTCCTTAAATTTAAAACTCTTTTTTCACCATTAATTAAAATTTCCAAAATCAGTTCTATCAGAAAAGTGTGATTTGGTAGTGATTCGGATCACTACTCATCACTACCATCACACTCTTCTTCGACACTTTAACTCTTTAAGGATCGTCCATAATCATTGTGATCACCTACGCCCTTATATTCCACTAAATTGTCATCGACATTAGGGTTGGGGCAGGGACTGGTGGGGATGGTGTTGAAGCTTCTTCTCGGGACCTCCCAACAATATTTATCCTTAGAATAGGCCTAGAACCATCAGCAACAACATCAAGCATATATAATCCCACGTAACTATCATTCTTTATGAAGGATGGATGCATTTTTCCATTCCATTCATCACATAACTAATGATTAGATCGATAGTCTCACAAATTAACTCTCGACTCTCCTTTACGCTCACAATCAAGTCGTTAATACACAGGGCAATATTACTGTCACCTTACTGGTTGATTTTTAACTCCAACATTTAGAGTCTCTTCAAATTCACCCATGTAAGCACCACCTACCAAACATACTATGTTGTCGACATAATAAATCTATAATGGTTGGTGCCTAGACTATAATTGTAGTCTATATATAACTATAAAAAATTCAGAACAAGAAACAATGAAGCTAGATTTCTTACCAATAGCGACCTGAACTACTGGAATGGATCCCTGATTGCAGATTTGATTTTATAGTTCATAAACATTCAATATTATAGCTAGGGGTGTTCAGGAATCGATTTGGATCGGATATTGATCAAAATTAAAATTAAATCAATTTAATCGATTTTTAAATTATTTAAATCAAACCAAACCAAACCAAATATAATTTATATTTGTCAGTTTGATTGTTATCGATTTTAATTCGATTATTCGGTTTATAGCCATACACAAAAAATAAAAGAAACTATTCATTCAAAGGAGAAAAAAAAAGACAACAATTTATTAAAAGAGAAACAAAAAAGAAGACAACAATTTATTTAAAAGGAAATGAGTTATTTTTCATTTTGGATTTTATAATTCTTATATCATAACTTCAATTATGTTTATCTTCCTGCTTATATTGTTAGCTAATCCAATGTACTAAACAACATGAACTTACTGAATAATGCATAAGCTACCGATATTGTTGCACAAATAAAAGACGCATTATACCTTACTCTTTTTCATTAGAGTGCTGCATTTTTTTAGCGCACACACATATATTATGTATTTATATATATAATTTTTCGGTTCGATTTGATTCGATTATTTTTTTGAATTTTTTAAACAATATCAAAATCAAACCAAATATTATCGATTTTTAAAAATATAAAATCAAATCAAATAAAAATTAATTTATTTAATCGATTTGATTTATTCTTTTGAACATCCCTAATAATAGCTAATGATGCTGGAATTTGTGCTGAAAAAGTGGGAGCTTTTACAACAAATGGGGAAAACTGATTCGAGAAAATTCAAAGCTTAGGAATAAATACAATGGTTGAAGTGGAGAAAGTTTTACTCGTTGAAAGTCAAAATTTAGTCCGAAAAAAGGGTTGAAGGGGGTGTCTAAATACCTAATTAAGTTTTGAGAGTGACGTTTGGCAAGAGACTTACACTAAATAAACTTTACTACTTATTACTTCCTCTTTATCCGTGTAATGAAATATAATAAAGTAATGTATCGTGGCATGAAAACATTTAATTTCAAATAAACTAAGAAAATACTTAGTCAAACAGAATTTTAATTAAAATAAAAAAGAAAGAAACCTTTCTAACCTGAATTTGTGACTAATATTCCTTTCTAATTTAGAACGTATTTTTAGGATCAAATTTCGAGGACTTGTTTTGGTATCTTCAAATTAGTTCGGGCAATTTTCATTCGTTGCGCTAGCTCTCTCTTCCTTGTTCAAAGTTGAGGAGAGAGAACAAATGCTGACAATATTATTTATTTACTTTTTTTTTAAAGGATAAGAAAAGGATGGAAGACATTGAAAAAAGTAATTAATGTAATAAAAACCAAAAGAAAAGGACGTAAAAATCTCTGGTTAGAAAGGTGTGCAGTGGTTATGCCTCAAATTAATTGTGTTTTGTTGTGGTTAGGCAAAGGAAGGATGATGACGGAGGTGCAGGATGCCGACCTTTCACCAGTTACATTTGCATGTTCTTCATCATCATCATCAAGAAGATCACATAATTTTCCAAATGCATTACATCACTTGATCATTTTCCTTCTTGTAGTGTCCTTGATCACATTTGTATCGGCTCAACCGGGAGATGTGGACGACAATGACGATGCCGGCCCAGATCATCATTATCTTCCCGATGCAAAGAGCTCTTCGGAGGCCCTCTTCAACTTTAAAAGCTCGCTATCTACATCTTCAGCTAAAGGAAAGGATGTACTCGGGTCTTGGGTTCCATCCACAAGCCCCTGTACCGGGGACAATGCCAATTGGTTGGGAGTGATTTGCTTTGAAGGGGACGTATGGGGTTTGCAACTAGAAAACTTGAACCTGTCAGGGGCAATTGATATAGATTCCCTGCTCCCATTGCATTTCCTGCGGACCCTAAGCTTTATGAACAACAATTTCAAAGGGGGAATGCCTGATTGGAATAAACTTGGTGCCCTCAAGTCATTGTACTTGTCCAATAATAACTTCTCCGGTCAGATCCCCGATGATGCCTTCAAGGGTATGACTTATCTCAAGAAACTTTATTTAGCCAACAACCAATTCACAGGCAACATCCCCACCTCCCTCGCTACCTCCTGCCCCAGGCTCTTCGAGTTGACCCTCGAAAACAACAAATTCACTGGCTCTATACCTGATTTCCCCCGCAGAGTTCTCAAACTCCTCAACGTATCCAACAACCAACTCGAGGGTCCAATCCCTCCTTCTCTTTCCTTAATGGATCCAACAACATTTGCAGGTGCGTAACATGCATGCATGTTGATTAACTACTTTTAATTTCCCCAAATATAATGTTATCATTTAATTTCCCCTAGTCGGATATAAATATATGTTCCATCATTTTTTTTGTTGTTGTAACGTTGACTCAGAGAACGTACTTGTGAACGTGAATCTATTATAACATATACACAGGGAACAAAGGCATGTGTGGGAAGCCTTTGGAATCAATTTGCAAATCCCCAAGTCCAGAAGCAAATAGTGCTACTCCTAGCAGTCTCAACTCTACTATCAGCAGCCAATCTGGTGATATAAATAAGAAGTCGCCCTCTCTCCTGAGTAGAGTGATGTTGATCGTTGCAGTTTGTTTGGTGGTCTTATGTCTCGTAATTGTGTTAATTCTTATCATTTGCCGCCCCAGATGCCAAAATAATCCACAACTCATCAGCCGGGCTGTTGAGTCAAGTAATATCGGTGGGGATCAAAACACCTTTTTATCATCAGCTCTTCCCGATTTGAAGATGAGCGTCAACCCAACTTATGCAAGACACGACAACAGTAATAAGGCAGCAGAGGCACCAGCAGCAGCACCAGGCACAGTAGTAGTGGGTAAGTTGTCCTTCGTTAGAGATGACAGGACACGATTTGATCTACAGGACTTGCTAAGAGCATCAGCGGAGGTGCTTGGCAGTGGGAACCTAGGGTCCTCTTACAAGGCACTACTTATGGATGGGCAAGCTGTTGTGGTGAAGAGGTTTAAGCAAATGAACCATGTCGCTAAAGAAGACTTCCACGAGCACATGAGGAGGTTGGGCAGACTAAGCCACCCCAACCTACTCCCCCTTGTCGCCTATTATTATAGGAAAGAAGAGAAGCTGCTTGTTTATGACTATGCCTCCAATGGTAGCTTGGCCAGTCACCTCCATGGTATGTATATGTATGTATATGAACTTAATTAATTACTAGTAGCTAGTAAGTAGTACGTACAGTTTAAATTATTAATTACTCGGCCCTGTGTGTGTATATCTATTTAGGCAATCACTCTAGGCTGGACTGGTCAAGCCGCTTGAAAGTCATAAAAGGAGTTGCAAAGGCATTGGCATACCTTCACAATGAACTGCCAAGTCTAGCACTTCCGCATGGTCATCTCAAGTCATCAAATGTACTTCTGGACAAATATTCTAATCCCTTGTTGATGGATTACACATTGGTTCCCCTGGTGAATCTCTCGCAAGTCCAACATCTTCTAGTGGCTTACAAATCCCCCGAGTATGCACAACAAGGCCGCATCACGAGGAAGACTGATGTTTGGAGCCTTGGGATTCTAATACTAGAGACCCTCACCGGTAAACTCCCAACAAATTATCTCGCTCTCAGCACTGGTTATGGCACCGAATTGGCTACCTGGGTCGACACCATCATTAAAGATAATGAATCGGCTTTTGATAAAGAGATGGACCAGCTGACTCATCAAGGACAGATCCGAAAGCTCTTCAACATTGGAGTGGCTTGTTGTCAAGAAGATTTGGATACAAGGTGGGATCTCAAGGAAGCTGTTGAAAGTATACAAGCCTTAAATGACAAGGACGATCAAGTTGATATTGGAGTTTAATTTGACATCGATAATACATCCAACTATACGTATACTCATCAACCCCATTAGTTAATTCCCCTATCTATTTTTATATAATGGATCCCGGCAGTGCATTACATATCATGTTTGTACACATTATCATTGTATAATTCACTAAATTACTGAAGGCGTAAATAGACCTGCATGCCGATCGATCGGTCTTTCATTCCATAATTATTCGTCCAGCTACAATTTGGAATTATATACATACATCTAGCATCCCTACAAGAGGTTTCACTTTTGTGGTACTAACGACTCGCCCCTAAAAACATTTAATGGCGACATTAGGAATGTGGCCTGGATGTTTTCAGCTGATTTTATTCAACATTGACTACATTATTATTAATAATTAATAAAAAATGAATAATTTTCTTATTTAGTTTTATTAGTGGTAACGCATGACTGTTGCTGCAAAAGCACCTTTAATTTTGTGGCGAATAAACTTGCCACTAACAGTAAACAAATAGGCCACTAAGAAGTTTCAGAAAATGGGTCTTTAGAAATTTAATATGAAAGTTGATAATTATTTCCAATTATACCTTCAAAAAATTTAAAAATAATAGGTAGTTTTTTTTAATACTACCCTGTTCTCAAAAAAATATCTAAAAATAAAAATAACTTAATAAACTGTATCTAAGAGTGACTAATGGCCCAAGTGGACATAGAACCAAACCAGATCAAACCAGTTTTTGCCTGTACCGAACCACCCACGTAAAGGAGCGTTGGGTTAGGTTGGCCACTTTAGTGGACTATACCCACATGGGTCAAAATGGCGTACCAGATGCATCAAAATGATCTATCATAAATTTTCTCGCAATTTTATTCCAACAAAACACGAGATAAATTCCTAAAATTTATTTTGGAATTGGTTATGTGAGCTCTTCAAAATCAACAACCCCAACAACCCTTTGACTGTGGTGGTCGGTGGACCGTGAAAAGAGGAGATGGATTTTACGGAGGTCGTGGGTAGT